>NW_028117851.1:0-16875 GCF_965113295.1 Leuciscus leuciscus
AAAAGACCCTAGCAACCACCCAAAACACCCTAGCAACCGCCTAGCAACCACCCAAAAGACCCTAGCAACCACCCAGGACACCCTAGCAACCACCTAGCAACCACCCAGAAGACCCTAGCAACCACCCAAAAGACCCTAGCAACCACCCAAAATATCATAGCAACCGCCTAGCAACCACCCAGAATACCCTAGCAACCACCCAAAAAACCCTAGCAACCACCCAGAACACCCTAGCAACCGCCTAGCAACCACCCAAAAGACCCTAGCAACCACCTAGCAACCACCCAAAATACCCTAGCAACCACCCAGGACACCCTAGCAACCACCTAGCAACCACCCAGAACACCCTAGCAACCTCCCAAAATACCCTAGGAACACCATAGCAACAACCCATAAAATCCTAGCAACCGCCTAGCAAAAAACGTTCTGGTCCAAACTTTCTCAAGCCAACTTAAAGTTTGTCTCGACGAACTTTCGCATCTAGTTATTATTATTATTCTTCTTACTAAAACTGTTGACTCAAACTCGCCCTAGAGGTTTAACTCTACATACTTCAAACTCGGCTCAGACACTCAAACTGATCTGCAGCTATATGCTATATCTTTTCAGACTGATCGGACTTACGGTTTTCCTACAAATGACGATCAAAACTCGGAAAAACTCCCATTGACTTAACATTGGGCATTCTAAAAAAATTCAAACTCACCAACCGACATAAATTCAAATCTAAATCCCTTGAAAACTAAAACAAACTGCCATTCTATATATATTAGCCAATGAAACTCATTTAAACTAATAAACACTAATCTCATACACTTATAAACTAATTAACTTAAATTTAATAACTAATTAACTAATAAACTCATGAATTCATATACTTATGAACTCTTAAACTCATAAATTAATAAACTCTGAACTCTAAACTCATTTAAACTTATAAACTCTAAACTCAAAAACTTGTACACTTATAAACTCTAAACTCATAAACTCTGAGTGTGTGTGTGTGTGTGTGTGTGTGTGTGTGTGTGTGTGTGTGTGTGTGTCTGAGTGTCTGAGTGAGTGTGTGAGCGAGGTAGTCTGTTTTAGTGTGTGTGTGTGTGTGTGTATCTATCTATCTACCGCTCTGAATACCATAGCAACCACCCAGAACACCCTAGCAACCACCCAAAACACCCTAGCAACCACCCAAAAGACTCTAGCAACCACCCAAAATACCCTAGCAACACCATAGCAACCACACAAAACATCCTAGTAACCACCCATAACACCCTAGCAACCGCCTAGCAACCACCCAGAACACCCTAGCAACCACCCAAAACACCCTAGCAACCACCCAAAATACCCTAGCAACACCATAGCAACCACACAAAACATCCTAGTAACCACCCATAACACCCTAGCAACCGCCTAGCAACCACCCAGAACACCCTAGCAACCACCCAAAAGACCCTAGCAACCACCCAAAAGACCCTAGCAACCGCCTAGCAACCACCCAGAATACCCTAGCAACCACCCAAAACACCCTAGCAACCACCCAGAACACCCTAGCAACCGCCTAGCAACCACCAGAATACCCTAGCAACCACCCAAAACACCCTAGCAACCACCCAGAACACCATAGCAACCACCCAGAACACCATAGCAACTGCCTAGCAACCACCCAAAAGACCCTAGCAACCGCCTAGCAACCACCCAAAACACCCTAGCAACCACCCAAAAGACCCTAGCAACCGCCTAGCAACCACCCAAAAGACCCTAGCAACCACCCAAAACACCCTAGCAACCGCCTAGCAACCACTCAAAAGACCCTAGCAACCACCCAGAACACCCTAGCAACCGCCTAGCAACCACCCAAAAGACCCTAGCAACCGCCTAGCAACCACCCAAAAGACCCTAGCAACCACCCAGAATACCCTAGCAACCACCCAAAACACCCTAGCAACCACCCAGAACACCCTAGCAACCACCCAAAAGACCCTAGCAACCACCTAGCAACCACCCAAAAGACCCTAGCAACCACCCAAAACACCCTAGCAACCGCCTAGCAACCACCCAAAAGACCCTAGCAACCACCCAGGACACCCTAGCAACCACCTAGCAACCACCCAGAAGACCCTAGCAACCACCCAAAAGACCCTAGCAACCACCCAAAATATCCTAGCAACCGCCTAGCAACCACCCAGAATACCCTAGCAACCACCCAAAAAACCCTAGCAACCACCCAGAACACCCTAGCAACCGCCTAGCAACCACCCAAAAGACCCTAGCAACCACCTAGCAACCACCCAAAATACCCTAGCAACCACCCAGGACACCCTAGCAACCACCTAGCAACCACCCAGAACACCCTAGCAACCTCCCAAAATACCCTAGGAACACCATAGCAACAACCCATAAAATCCTAGCAACTGCCTAGCAAAAAACGTTCTGGTCCAAACTTTCTCAAGCCAACTTAAAGTTTGTCTCGACGAACTTTCGCATCTAGTTAGTGGTGCTTTTTCAAAGCACCACTAGTATTATTGTCACTCATACTTATTATTCTTATTATTATTATTCTGCCAAAAGTTTGGCGCGTAATGCGCCCCGCACCGTTTGTCACAGACCCCTGAGTGAGGTGTCAAATCGAGCGGCTCATTGAGGAGAGGTGTGCTATATCTTTTCTAAGCGATCGGGTGTACGATGTTCGCACAGCGAACGAAAAAGCGGCCAAAAAAGTCCCATTGACTTAACATGGGGAGTTCTAAAAACATTTGAATCCCAACTGCCGTTTTCACACACACCACTCCAAAGGGCCTGACACCCCTGCGTTTCTCTCCCTCTCTCTCTCCCTCAGAGGATTTATATTATCAAGCAGCCAATAAGTAATGGCCTAAAATCTTCATAGCCACACCCTAGCAACCAGTTACAGCACCCTAGCAACCACTCTGAGCTCCCTAGCAACCACCCTAAACCAATAAATAATATAAAAACATTTTTTTTACATTTTTTAAAGCAATATCACACTCGTAGCCTTGCGATATTGCTCCATGCTTGTGCCTATTCGGCCATAGGCACGAGGCCGCAGGCCGAGTGCCGTACTGAAGGAACTCGTTATTAAAGATTTTAAGAACTCTATAAAAACTCCATAGTAACCATATTTGACAACTACCAACCACCTAGTAACACCATAGCAACTACCAAAAATACCTTAGCAACCACCCTGAACACCCTAGCAACGTCTAGAAATGCTCTATTAACCACCAAAAAACTCTAGCAACCACCCAGAACACCCTAGCAACTGCCTAGCAACCACCCAGAACACCTAGCAACTGCCTAGTAACCACCCAGAACGCCTAGCAACCACCCAGAACACCCTAGCAACTGCCTAGCAACGCCCTAGCATCCACCCAGAATACCATAGCAACTGCCTAGCAACACCATAGCAACCACCTAGCAACCACCCTAGCAACTGTCTAGCAACCACCAAGAATACCCTAGCAACTGCCTAGCAACCACCCAGAACACCTTAGCAACTGCCTAGCAACACCATAGCAACCACCCAGAAAACCCTAGCAACCACCTCGCAACAGCATCTTGCTAAAAACATGCTAGCAACATACTAATCAAGCTAGCATCATGCTAGCAACATGCTAATCAAGCTAGCATCATGCTAGCATCATGCTAATAATGCTAGCATTATGCTAGCAACATGCTAATCAAGCTAGCATAATGCTAGCAACATGCTAATCAAGCTAGCATCATGCTAGCAACATACTAATCAAGCTAGCATTATGCTAGCAACATGCTAATCACGCTAGCATCATGCTAGCAACATGCTAATCAAGCTAATATAATGCTCGCAACATGCTAATCATGTTAGCATCTAGCTAAAAACATGCTAGCAACATGCTAATCATGTTATCATTAAGCTACCAACATGCTAATCAAGCTAGCATCATGCTAATCAAGCTAGCAAAATGCTAATAATGCTAGCATTATGCTACCAACATGCTAATCAAGCTAGCATCATGCTAGCAACATGCTAATCAAGCTAGCATAATGCTAGCAACATGTTAATCAAGCTAGCATAATATTAGCAACATGCTAATCAAGCTAGCATCATGCTAGCTACATGCTAATCAAGCTAGCATAATGCTAGCAACATGCTAATCATGTTAGCATCTAGCTAAAAACATGCTAGCAAAATGCTAATCATGTTAACATCAAGCTACCAACATGCTAATCAAGCTAGCATCATGCTAACATAATGCTAATCATGCTAGCATCATGCTACCAATATGCTAATTAAGCTAGCACAATGCTATTCAAGCTAGCATCATGCTAACAACATGTTAATCAAGCTAGCATAATGCTAGCAACATGCTAATCATGTTAGCATCTAGCTAAAAACATGCTAGCAAAAATGCTAATCATGCTAACATCTTGTTAAAAGCATGTTAACAACATGCTAATCATGCTAGCATCATGCTACCAACATGCTAATCATGTTAACAACATGCTAATCATGCTAGCATCATGCTTAACAACATGTTAATCAAGCTAGCATGATGCTAGCAACATGCTAATCATGCTAGCATCATGCTTAACAACATGTTAATCAAGCTAGCATAATGCTAGCAACATGCTAATCATGTTAGCATCTAGCTAAAAACATGCTAGCAAAATGCTAATCATGCTAACATCTTGTTAAAAGCATGTTAGCAACATGCTAATCATGCTAGCATCATGCTACCAACATGCTAATCATGTTAACAACATGCTAATCATGCCAGCATCATTCTAACAACATGTTAATCATAGTAAATCATGCTGGAATGTGGTAAATCGTAGTAAATCATCTTAGAAACATGGTAAATCGTGGTAAATAATGCTAAAACGTGGTATATCATGGTATCACAACATGTTAATTGTGTTAGCATCTGCCCAGTGGCGAGTTTTGCCACTGCAAGCACCACTTCACATTTTCTTCAGGAAATGTACATTCTAGTGTTGTGATTACTATTCACCTAGACAAAACTTCGGCGCGTAACTCGCCCCACACCGTTTGTCACAGACCCCTAAATGAGGTGTCAAATCGACCGGTTTATTGAGGAGAGGTGTGCTATGACTTTTATAAGCGATCGGGTGTACAATGTTCGTCTGGCGGGCGAAAAATTTGCCGAAAAATTTCCCATAGACTTAACATAGGCTCAAAATTTGCAAAATCATATCTTTGATTCAGAAGGTCATAGAGGCCCCTAGCAACCATTGAACAACATTTACAAGCCATATCTCAGCAACAAAACATTGTAAAAACACAGAGTTGGCCATTTTTTGACCCAGACTTGCAAATACTCTTTATATATTACCCCATAAACTGTATAAACAAACCGTAGCAACCATTTGGAGTACCCTAGCAACCGTACAAACACATGAATGAGCTATATCTCAGCACCAGAACATCGTATAGACATGGGGGTGTGTTTGTTTGTTTTGGTTGGGAAACCAGTCTGTAAATATCATCATGGTAACTGTGTAACCACACCATAGCAACCGTTTAGAGCTACCTAGCAACCATATTGCAACATATAGAAGCCATATTTCAGCTCCACAACATCGTACAGACATGGTTGTTGTCTCGTATGCAATCATGTACAAAATCCTAGCAACCGAGTGGTGAGTTTTGCCACTGCAAGCACCACTTCACATTTTCTTCAGGAAATGTACATTCTAGTTAAGTTGGCTTGAGAAAGCCAACATATTGAAATCCTATTTAAACTTATTATTAATATTATTATTATTATTATTCTTCTGTGAATAACTGTTGACTCAAACTCGCCCTAGAGCTTTAACTCTACATACTCCAAACTCGGCTCAGACACTCAAACTGATCTGAAGTTAGTTGCTTTATCTTTTCAGACTGATCGGACTTACGGTTTTCCTACAAATGACGATCAAAACTCGGAAAAACTCCCATTGACTTAACATTGGGCATTCTAAAAAAATTCAAACTCACCAACCGACAAAAATTCAAATCTAAATCCCTTGAAAACTAAACCAAACTGCCATTCTATATATATTAGCCAATGAAACTCATTTAAACTAAAAAACTCTAATCTCATACACTTATAAACTAATTAACTTAAATTTAATAACTAATTAACTAATAAACTCATGAATTCATAGACTTATGAACTCTTAAACTCATAAATTAATAAACTCTGAACTCTAAACTCATTTAAACTTATAAACTCTAAACTCAAAAACTTGTACACTTATAAACTCATCAATTTATACACTTATAAACTCTAAACTCATAAACTCTGAGTGTGTGTGTGTGTGTGTGTGTGTGTATCTATCTATCTACCGCTCTGAATACCATAGCAACCACCCAGAACACCCTAGCAACCACCTAGCAACCACCCAGAACACCCCAGCAACCACCCAAAAGACCCTAGCAACCACCCAAAATATCCTAGCAACCGCCTAGCAACCACCCATAATACCCTAGCAACCACCCAAAACACCCTAGCAACCGCCTAGCAACCACCCAAAAGACCCTAGCAACCACCCAAAATACCCTAGCAACCGCCTAGCAACCACCCAAAAGACCCTAGCAACCACCCAAAATAGCCTAGCAACCACCCAAAATACCCTAGCAACCACCCAAAAGACCCTAGCAACCGCCTAGCAACCACCCAGAATACCCTAGCAACCACCCAAAACACCCTAGCAACCACCCAGAACACCCTAGCAACCGCCTAGCAACCACCCAAAAGACCCTAGCAACCACCCAAAAGACCCTAGCAACCGCCTAGCAACCACCCAGAATACCCTAGCAACCACCCAAAACACACTAGCAACCACCCAGAACACCATAGCAACCGCCTAGCAACCACCCAGAATACCCTAGCAACCACCCAAAACACCCTAGCAACCACCCAGAACACCCTAGCAACCGCCTAGCAACCACCCAAAACACTCTAGCAACCACCAAAAAGACCCTAGCAACCGCCTAGCAACCACCCAGAATACCCTAGCAACCACCCAAAACACCCTAGCAACCACCAAAAAGACCCTAGCAACTGCCTAGCAACCACCCAAAAGACCCTAGCAACCACCCAAAACACCCTAGCAACCACCTAGCAACCACCCAAAAGACCCTAGCAACCACCCAAAAGACCTTAGCAACCACCCAAAACACCCTAGCAACCGCCCAGCAACCACCCAGAACACCCTAGCAACCACCCAAAACACCCTAACAACCACCCAAAATACCCTAGAAACCACCCAAAACACCCTAGCAACCACCCAAAACACCCTAGCAACCACCCAGAACACCCTAGCAACCGCCTAGCAACCACCCAAAAGACCCTAGCAACCACCCAAAATATCCTAGCAACCGCCTAGCAACCACCCAGAATACCCTAGCAACCACCCAAAACACCCTAGCAACCACCCAAAATACCCTAGCAACCACCCAAAATACCCTAGCAACCACCCAGAACACCCTAGCAACCTCCCAAAATATCCTAGCAAGACCATAGCAACCACCCATAACATCCTAGCAACCGCCTAGCAAAAAACATTCTGGTCCAAACTTTCTCAAGCCAACTTAAAGTTTGTCTCGACGAACTTTCGCATCTAGTTAAGTTGGCTTGAGAAAGCCAACATATTGAAATCCTATTTAAACTTATTATTAATATTATTATTATTCTTCTGTGGAAACTATTGACTCAAACTCGCCCTAGAGCTTTAACTCTACATACTCCAAACTCGGCTCAGACACTCAAACTGATCTGAAGTTTTATGCTATATCTTTTCAGACTGATCGGACTTACGGTTTTCCTACAAATGACGATCAAAACTCGGAAAAAGTCCCATTGACTTAACATTGGGCATTCTAAAAAAATTCAAACTCACCAACCGACAAAAATTCAAATCTAAATCCCTTGAAAACTAAATCAAACTGCCATTCTATATATATTAGCCAATGAAACTCATTTAAACTAATAAACTCTAATTTCATACACTTATAAACTAATTAACTTAAATTGAATAACTAATTAACTAATAAACTCATGAATTCATAGACTTATGAACTCTTAAACTCATAAATTAATAAACTCTGAACTCTAAACTCATTTAAACTTATAAACTCTAAACTCAAAAACTTGTACACTTATAAACTCATCAATTTATACACTTATAAACTCTAAACTCATAAACTCTGAGTGTGTGTGTGTGTATCTATCTATCTATCTACCGCTCTGAATACCATAGCAACCACCCAGAACACCCTAGCAACCACCTAGCAACCACGCAAAAGACCCTAGCAACCACCCAAAATACCCTAGCAACCACCCAAAATATCCTAGCAACCACCCAAAAGACCTTAGCAACCACCCAAAACACCCTAGCAACCGCCTAGCAACCACCCAAAAGACCCTAGCAACCACCCAAAACACCCTAGCAACCACCTAGCAACCACCCAAAAGACCCTAGCAACCACCCAAAATATCCTAGCAACCACCCAAAAGACCCTAGCAACCACCCAAAAGACCCTAGCAACCACCCAAAACACCCTAGCAACCACCCAAAATACCCTAGCAACACCCTAGCAACCACCCAGAATACCCGAGCAACCACCCTAGCAACCACCCAAAAGACCCTAGCAACCACTCTGAGTGTGTGTGTGTGTGTCTGAGTGAGTGTGTGAGCGAGGTAGTCTGAGTGTGTGTGTGTGTGTGTATCTATCTATCTAACTTATTTATCTATCTATCTCTCTGTCATAAACTTCAAACTACTTTAAACTTTAAACCAATTTAAACTTCTTAAGTTTAAAGCTCCCAGCTCCCAAGCAACTCCATAGCAACCAAACTTGAGTACCCTAGCAACCGTTTTGCAAGACCTATATCTCTGTATCAGAACATCGTATAGAGATGAGGTTTGGCTCTTTTGACTTATGCTAGCAAACAGCACTTCCAACACTTCCGTGTGTGTGTGTATGTGTGAGTGTGAGTGTGTGAGTGAGTGAGTGTGTGTGTGTGTATGGATCAAGAAAGACAAAAATCAAGTAATTATGCTTCAAAAATTATTTTATTTAGTTAATGCCCATTTGGATCGCACTTAGTCTGGAACCTCACTCTTAATCAAGTCAAACCGGAGTAAAAAACTCCAGAATTACTCACTCTTAAGATCACTGGAACACACAAGCCTAAATTTAATAACTAATTAACTAATAAACTCATGAATTCATAGACTTATGAACTCTTAAACTCATAAATGAATAAACTCTGAACTCATTTAAACTCAAAAACTTGTACACTTATAAACTCATCAATTTATACACTTATAAACTCTAAACTCATAAACTCTGAGTGTGTGTGTGTGTGTGTGTGTGTCTGAGTGTCTGAGTGAGTGTGTGAGCGAGGTAGTCTGTTTGAGTGTGTGTGTGTGTGTGTGTGTGTGTGTGTGTGTGTATCTATCTATCTGACTTATTTTTCTATCTATCTCTCTGTCATAAACTTCAAACTACTTTAAACTTTAAACCAATTTAAACTTATTAAGTTTAAAGCTCCCAGCTCCCAAGCAACTCCATAGCAACCAAACTTGAGTACCCTAGCAACCGTTTTGCAAGACCTATATCTCTGTATCAGAACATCGTATAGAGATGAGGTTTGGCTCTTTTGACTTATGCTAGCAAACAGCACTTCCAACACTTCCGTGTGTGTGTGTATGTGTGAGTGTGAGTGTGTGAGTGAGTGAGTGAGTGTGTGTGTGTGTGTGTGTGTGTGTGTGTGTGTGTGTGTGTGTGTATGGATCAAGAAAGACAAAAATCAAGTAATTATGCTTCAAAAATTATTTTATTTAGTTAATGCCCATTTGGATCGCACTTAGTCTGGAACCTCACTCTTAATCAAGTCAAACCGGAGTAAAAAACTCCAGAATTACTCACTCTTAAGATCACTGGAACACACAAGCCTAAATTTAATTACTAATTAACTAATAAACTCATGAATTCATAGACTTATGAACTCTTAAACTCATAAATGAATAAACTCTGAACTCATTTAAACTCAAAAACTTGTACACTTATAAACTCAATTTATACACTTATAAACTCTAAACTCATAAACTCTGAGTGTGTGTGTGTGTGTGTGTGTGTCTGAGTGTCTGAGTGAGTGTGTGAGCGAGGTAGTCTGTTTGAGTGTGTGTGTGTGTGTGTGTGTGTGTGTGTGTGTGTGTGTGGATCAAGAAAGACAAAACAAGTAATTATGCTTCAAAAATTATTTTATTTAGTTAATGCCCATTTGGATCGCACTTAGTCTGGAACCTCACTCTTAAGCAAGTCAAACCGGAGTAAAAAACTCCAGAATTACTCACTCTTAAGATCACTGGAACACACAAGCCTTTCCACCACGTCAAGGTGGCGATCCTTGGAAAGGACATTCACTCTCCATCCATTCCTTATCTAACAAACAAACAAACAAACAAACAAACAAACAAACAAACATACAGTCTATATGTAACACATTCACACACACATGCACACAAGAAGTAGACAATGTGAACAGTTTTGTGGTATAAATTTATTTGTATTAGCATTATTTTTTTCTTGAAATAAAGATGTTCTCTTACAACAGTGTTGAATGTGTGATGCAGATTAGTGATGATATATTTTATGTTTCTACTCTAAAACACAAAACACAGGATCATGATAGCTGTAATACGTCTGTAGAACTCCTGCTCTGATGTTTGAGTGTGCGCCACTTATGAAGATAGGATCTAGAAGAGTGTTTTTTTCTGTTGTCCCGGTGCTGATTAGCTGTGTGTATCCTTTATCTTCAAACAAATTGAGAATAGGTTTGTTGCAACGAGAAAGCTGATCTTCATTGAAGTCGCCACAAACGATTAGAGGCCTGAAATCAATGATCTCCAGAGATGTCAAGAGGGCGTTCAGGTGTGCCAAAAACTCTGCCAAATTATAACTTGGTGGTCTGTAGATCACTGCAAGAAGTGCTTGTTTGGGGGCTTCTATCTTCAAAACCAAATATTCCAAGTCAGTAACATTCTGTATGTACATCAGAGGACAAACTTTAAAGCTGTTCTTCACATAAATGGCCACTCCACCACCATTCTTGTTTGCCAAATGTGCATAGTTTGTGTAGGATGCATGCCTGTTGCGTTTGTACATGGTGTACCCATCCAGATGTAGATGTGCAGGAACAGCTGAGCCTGACAGGTGTGTTTCAGTGAGGCACAAAACATCAGCCAAGAGAAGCTCATGGTGGCATTTTAAATCCTCCATGTGACACTCCAGTCCCTCTGTGTTATGATGAATGATTTTAAGAGCTGAATTCAGGTTGGAGTCCTGTACAATATGTAGGATGGGCTGGATACTGTGAAAATCTGCTTTTGGCATGTTCTCCAAGGAGGCACTTATTTTTGGATCACAGAAGATTTTCTTTTCTTCGAAGTCAGTAATGTGCAGTCCACTGAGTGATGTTGTTCTGCTGAGTGCAACGTATGCCATGCCTGATTCAAATATGTGCTTCAGAGATACAACAGCGCGATCAGTTGTCATTCCTTGCACTTTATGGATGGTACATGCGAAAGCAAGCTTCATGGGAAATTGTCTTCGCATTGTTCCTTTTCTTTTCAGTGGTTCCTCTGACCTCTCAATATAGACAATGTTGTCATCTCCATCAGGTGCTTTGTTGCGATGTTTTTGTCCAGCAGTCACATTATCTAAATGAAGACCAATTAATTGAACATATCCGTCTCGGGTATGGGTTATTATTTGGGCCACTTTCCCAAAAGTACCGTTAACCAATCCATCGCCCACATCAATATTTCTGGTTAGCATCACTCGTGCACCAATAGCAATCTGTAGTGTGTCAATAAGGTCACGATTGTCTCCTTTAAATGGAGTCGCTTGCCTTTTCATTTCTCCTGTTCGGGGATCTTTTTTGTAATCATGTGCATTTATGGTAATGACATTTGTAAAACGGGAGGATATGGCTTCACTGTTGTGATTGTCTACTTCTTTATTGGTTGCATAGATGTGCAATGCATCAGCTGGACACTCTTCAGGGGAGGATCTTATGACAGTTTCTAACATGCACCTGTCTGCATCAGTCAGCTTCTCGTGCTTCTTTTTTAATCTCAGTCTGTTGAGCAGCTCAGCGTATGCAAGATCATCTCTCTGTCTCATGATCTGTGTCATAGTTATCATTTGAAAATGATCTGTCCAGAAGTCCAGCACATGGTCCTCATACACACAGAGTGGTTTTGCTCTTCCCACAGGTGGTAATTGATAATAATCTCCCACAGCTAATACAGATAAGCCACCAAAAGGTTTCTTGTTTCCCTTAATCTGTTGCAGTCTCCAGTTCACATAGGCAAACAACTGTTTTGACACCATTGATATTTCGTCGATAATTAAAATGTGTGTATTAGAAAGGTCTGCCCTGATTTCATCCAAGCTGTTTCCCAGGCCTTGGTATGGAGGCTTCAAGTTTCTTGGGAGTTTCAGAAGACAGTGCAGTGTTTTACCTGAGATGTTAAATGCTGCAGTTCCTGTGAATGCTGCTAAAAGAACGGTTGGCTTGGAAATGTCAGTATGCTCTTGTATGCATGGAAGCCTGCGCAATATCTTAGTTGCTTCTGCATAAATAGATTTGATAACGTGCGATTTACCAACGCCTGCTCCTCCATTCAAAAAATACAGGAATTGTTGTGGGTTTTCACCAGAGACACATCTTTTGCACCAGTCTCGGACTGCATAAAATATGGAAGCTTGTGTTTGATTCAAACTCTGGTACATTTTGCGAATTTGTGCAGGATTCAGTTGGGCAGCTTCCACGAGTGGCATAGCTGTGTTACTGACAGAGGTAGATGCTGTGTATTCAGGAATATCCTCCTGCTCGTTCACATCATTAGGATCAGTGGGTTCACGTTCTGATATGCTCTCCAAACGGATCAGTTCATTTGCTGGAGCCAATGTAGTCCATGCATCTTCAACTGGACCATTCTGTTCAAAATCCTCAATTGCCTTTTCTATAGCCTCGTTATGTTTTTCATATTTCTCACGGTTTTCGTTCACAATATTGTGCACACGCTGCAGTTCATCAGTTCCTGGTAGTTTTACAGAAGCAAATGCATAAAATGATTCATATGTCTGAAATCTTGTGGACTTCAGCTGCTCATCTGAGCGATATGGCAAGTATAGCTTTAGAAAAGTTCCATAGAATTTTTCTGGGGTTTTCTGCTGTGAAAAACGAGCAAATCTGATGACAGCAGGTTTTCCTCTTGTTCTTTTCTGTATGTGTCCCAAGTTTTTTTGAAGTGGCAAGACATTTTTACCTTTTGTTTTTCCTGCATAAACAATGCGATATTCACTTGCAAATTCAGCCATGCACATGTTCTCAAATTCAGGTCTATTTGGTCTGGCCTTGTACTTTTCTGGCAATCCTGTCATCCACACGTTCTCTATGTCATCATCCATGCTCTCCAAGCACCTCATTGGTAAACTCATCTTTACAGCATTGTCATCAGTAGGTATGAATATGACAGCACGTGATGATGATTTTAATTTCAGACTGCATGTGCGAGCGACTGCCTCCTGAGCACTGACTTCTCTGTTCTTTGCATAGGCATTCATGATCTGCTTCATGCACTCACGTTCAGACAGGTCATCATGGCTTGAGTCTTTTATCACTTTTTTAAGATAATCACTCATCTCATGCTCAGCTTTTGAAATGTACGAGACAATATACATGATGCAGCTGTAGGGGTTCAGAATGAACTGTATGTCCATGTTTGCATCCCAGGCTCTTAACAGCATTGGATTATAGCCATTCACCCAGCAGTCCTGTGGTCGTCTCTCCATGAATATTGAACTTGATGTAGAAATAGTATCAATATGTTTCTCATACTCTTCATAAGTCATGTTTACTTTATGAAGTAGCTGTGTAATGCTATCAAAACTCTGAGTCGAGTCATTCAGTAGATCCCACACATTCTGTAGCTGTTCTTTTGCGAAACTGGCATAATTTCTTTCCTCTGATTCATTCCCTTCATCAGACTGATCTGCAGGAGGAGGTCTGGGGCGTGATATCATTGTTCTGTTAATGGGTGGTTTAGGAAATCCAAACCGGCAGTGCTTCTTGTTCTTTCTACAGGATTTTGAGTGGTTACGACTGTGCATCTGTACTTCACTTACAATTTTATGTAGTTCTGGGTCTTTGTCTGGGTCTGGTAATTTGCACGATATGTATTTATCAATGAAATCACACACATCCTGATCTTGATCTTTTTCAAACTCTGGAGCATCTTTCACCCAAAATAAGCAGTGAATGTGTGGAGAGCCACGTAGCTGGAACTCTACTCTGTAAAAAAAGTCAATTACCTCACCGATAGGTCGAGCAGGGGAATTTATCAAATCTCTCATCAAGGCTTCAACTCGTTTCTCAAACATTCTCATCGCTGTCACAGAGTTACTTCTGAGGATTTCACATTTTTCGGACCAGTCTAATTCAGCAAAGTTCACGGTTTCACCTTGTTGTGCTTTAATAGCAGTAATCACATCAGGCCATCTCATCTCAGCAGCACTAAACGTACAGAAAAATGTAGGAGTGCCCAGCTGTCTCAGCATAGCAAACAGATCACGGAGAGATTTCTCCCAGTATGCTGGAGTCCCTCTTAATGGTTGCATGAATCGTGTAGCTTCCTTATTTATTACAAGCTTTTCTAACTCCTGTTTGTCCTGCAGCATTGAACAGTTTATTCTGCGTCCATCACGGGTCATGGGTTTTGCTTTCCTCAGCTGGATAGACATACTAGATGTGGCCATGTTCATTTCAGTCACGAACTGCGCAAAGAAGATATAGTTGGTATCCTTCGCACAACGATTGTCAATAGAGAATAGTCTAGAGTTAAAGTATCTGCTGGGGGAAACATGTTTTGCTCTACCAGGCTCATCAAAGGTGTTCTTGCCATCAGGAAACTGCACTGGAAACGCCATAGACTCAAGTTTAGGAATTTTGAAAGTGTTTACAGGAGTGTTTCTCTCTGCTGGGGCAATGCAAAATATTCCATCATTATAAGACAACAGCTGCTGGCCGAGATCTGGGGGCTGAAGACATGTATCCAAGGCAAGGCCTCTCGATTGCTCTTCTGCAGTAGTGTCATCATTTGCATCGTGTTCATTCTCATTGCTCTGTTCTTCAGTGTTCTCACTTTGTCTACTGTTCTCAATATCCATTTCCTCATCAGGAGCATTGATGTCATTTGCACACTGTTCATGCTCATTAAACATTTCTTCTTCAGAAGCATTGATGTCATTTGAACACTCTTCATGCTCATTAAACATTTCTTCTTCAGAAGCATTGATGTCATTTGCACACTCTTCATGCTCATTAAACATTTCTTCTTCAGAAGCATTGATGTCATTTGCACACTCTTCATGCTCATTAAACATTTCTTCTTCAGAGAGTTCTGCATTAATGATGATATCTTTATATTCTGAATGGATATCTTTTAGCTTTCTTAAAGCAGACAAAACCTTTTGCATGTTCAAAGTCTGAAACTGATAGTGACCTTGGTAACACAGACGTCTTTTGAGTTTCACTGTAAGCAGTTGTGATTCACTTCTTGGTCTGGGTAAAGAATTCACTGTTGTTTCTACTTCAGATGCAACAGAAATCACGGCGCCTTTAATAGCTCTTTGCTGGCCTTTCGGTAGTGTAATAATCTTAGCAAAAGGAATGTACTTTGCAATAACGTGTCTTTCAAGAACATTCAAATCGCAGAGTTCTGGAGGAATGGGAGCGAACTGAAGTTTATTAGCTAAAGCAATGTCTGGAATCAGACCTCTCAATAGTGTATTATGGCAGCAGTGACAGATCCACTCTGTTTTCCTGTTCTCCAAGGCACATTGATCTGAGCAGTCAGAGCAGACGTGAACATAGTTTCCAGTCAAGCAAACTGAAGCAACTGTCGGATTCTTCTGATAGCGCTCACGATCACATGATTTCACTTGATTTGAGAAGAGCGCTCTGGCACAGCATGTGCAGACATAAGTTGGCCCCTGTTTTATCACATCTCTGAAAACATTTAAGGCTCTTAACACAGTCGGATCTTGTACTGCGTCAGGCTGGTTATTTTGTAACGTGTCTCTCTGCTGGCGCATCAGATTCATGTTTTTGTATTTGAGCCGTATGTCTTGTGCACACTGTACTGTGTGAAGTACCTTGAGTGCAGATATTTTGTTTTTAGATTTGAATAAATTGTATTCTTTCTGACGAGCCCTAAAATGTGCATCACAGTGATAACGTTGTTTAAAGATGTTCTTCCTTTTTTCATAGAAGTTAGGATCATTTTTGCATCGGTTTGTATAATGATCCATTTGCCTTTGCCTAAAAATAGGATCCTTTAAATATCTATCAACAACATATTGCATATGCTGTTCCTTGTATTTAGGATTATTCCTATAATTTCTTATTATATAGGTCTTTTGTCTCTCCCTGAACTGTGCGTCATTCTTGTAGTTTCTAATTGTATAGTTATTTTGTCTCTCCCTGAACTGTGCGTCATTCCTGTAGTTTCTAATTATATAGCTCTTTTGTCTCTCCCTGAATTGTTCATCATTCCTGTAGTTTCTAATTATATAGTTCTTTTGTCTCTCCCTGAATTTTTCATCATTCCTGTAGTTTCTAATTATATAGTTCTTTTGTCTCTCCCTGAACTGTTTGTCATTCTTGTAATTGCTGGTTACAGTACTCTTTTTTCTCTCTCTGTATTCATTAATATGTTTATAATTGTTTTTCATGGCTTGTTTGTGGTGTTCTCTGTAAATTGCATTATTACAATATTTGTTTTTCATGGCTTGTT
>NW_028117850.1:0-16840 GCF_965113295.1 Leuciscus leuciscus
CCAGTGATGATCATGTGATCAGTTTACCTGGGAAACACAGACATGGCCACCTCTTTAAAGTCATCCAGCTCCTGCAAAAACACACACACACACCTCATGAGACGGTCATCCGTCACTCAATCCCACAATCCTCCAGTGCCGGGTCACGTTACCTCGGGCAGCGGCGCACAGAACTGATGGATGGTGTGCATGACGTCCAGCAGCATGTTGTGGCCCACCACCAGCTTACCCTGCCACACACACACACACACACACGCGTTATGAGGTTTAGATCAGCTCCTCTGGCACAACTTATACTCTGGCACAATTATTACTGAATTATAATACTTCTAATCATTTAATAATGAATCGAGATGCACCGAGTCTTCAGGTAAACAGTCAGTTTGGACCCTGAGTGGTTGAGAGGGCATGTGTCAGTGTGTTGATGTGATCATAAACTCTTAAAGAGACAGTAGCCTGATGTCATGTTCACCCCTCTGCTCTTACTGAAAAACTTCTGTAACTGAGCATTAATCTACATTTCATTTACAATGAAGACTATCCAGTGTTATTCCACATTAGATTGTGTAGTATCTCTCAGCTGAATATACTGTACACACACACACACCTCACATCTGATTTTATTACTGACTTTTTACTTGTGTTTTTATGAAAAGAAAATTTAGCATTGAAGAAAAGTAGATTTTTGTTTGTATCCTGTAAAAAAATCTGTATTGGTAGGACACAGATCAGACATGGCCAAGACCATTCTGTGCATCTCGATTATTATTATTATTATTATTATAATATTAGTTGTGTGTTTGCAGGACTCACAGATTTGGAGATGGCTCTAATAACCCTAGAGAAACCCACGGCGTCGTTCAGCTCTTCCTGTAACACACAGATCAATGAGGTGAACGAGCTGATGATGTCATGGTCAAGTCAGAGATCAGGTCATGTGACACATGCAGTCCATCAGTACAGTGGTTCTCAAACTCTTTAGAGTGGCGTACCCCCTGAGGCTTTCCACATCCTTTCTGCGTACCCCCTCTCTGCAGTCGCACCTGCTTCAGTAAGGTGACAGTATTTGCCCCCTTTAATTGATTTTTAAATCCACCTTTACAAATACCTTTATAAAAAGAAATAATGCTTTAAATAAAATAAAGTTCAATAGAGGAATATGCAGTGATGGTAAAACAAAACTGATGCTTAGAAATATTAAACTAAAACCGCCAGTAGGTGGCAGTAAGTCACTGTCTTTATGAGTGAGTCAGAGTCAATCATTCAGTAACGAAGCAAGTGGCTGTAATTATGAATGAATCATTGACTCACGATTTGTTCAAAATTCATTCACAAACACTGCTGTGGCTCTCGTTGGAGATTTTGTTGCAAAAAATACTGACAATACTGTTTTTTGATCATCACTTAATATTAATACCTTTTGTTTGTTGGGCTGTTGTATAAAATCACTGTCACATTTGCAGTCGTGTGGATATTTGTATAATATGTGATCAACATTAAACACAGGAACTCACGCAGGGTATGTGTCTGTATCCAAGAGAGTTTGAATATTAAATCGATCTCAATGCACAGTCTAGTGTATATATATTTGTTCCTGTGCTAGTAAGTGCTAAATCCCCACTTTTACACAGGTAGGCTACGTTATCAAGAACGGCAGCATAATCCGCACGCAGCCAACAGTCTCATACGCACGGCTCACTGCTTGTGTGAATGCAGTCAGTTCTGACCGCAAAAGATGAGGTAATATGATCGGGTGTCATGTGTTTAACGCATTTTACCTGATAGAACTACATGCTCAGTTTTCATGTTATTTTTAAGGTGTGGTAGAATTAAATGAATGGCAAAACTCGTGTACCCCCTTCTGTCACCTCACGTACCCCCAGGGGTACATGTACCCCAGTCTGAGAACCACTGCATTAGTACATGATGAGATAAGTGGAAGAATGTGTGAGATAGTGTGAACGTGTGCAAGATAATGTGTGTGAGTGCGCACGTGTGTGTGAGAGAGAGATTGTGTGTGTGAGTGAGATTGTGTGTGTGAGAGAGATTGTGTGTGAGTGTGCACATGTGTGTGTGAGAGAGAGAATGTGTGTGTGTGAGTGTGTGTGAGTGTGTGAGTGTGTGAGTGTGTGTGAGAGAGAGTAAGAGTGTGTGATTGCGTAAGAGAGTGTTTGCCCACACACACACCTGCTCTCTCTGCTGTTTCTGCTGCTCTCTCCTCCTCCTCTCCTCATCATCCACTTTACTGATCTGGATGAAACGCTCCTTCTGACAACACACACACAGTGTATGAGAGTTTGTTTATTGCTAGAATGTTGTGTGTTTGTATGAGTGAGTGTTTGTACCTTCTCCGTCTCCAGCGTCTCCACATGAAGTTTAGGAAACCTGAAACACCAGTAGCACCAGATGAGCGGAGACACTGAGCAGATCATCACACACACACACACACACACACACACAAAGACTTACTTTGAATTGAGCGTCTGATAGATGAGTTTCCTCTGAAACCTGACACCCCACACACAGAGAGAGAGGGTGTGAACACTCATATTTAGATGAGATCTGTTATACATGATTATAATGAGTGAGTTCTGACCCGGTGCAGGGCTCCAGATCCAGAGTCTGATCAGAGCTGTTCAGGAGAGAGTCCACCTTCTGCCTGAACACACACACACACACACCATAATCACCAGAATGTGAGTGAGTGAGTGTCTGTGTGAGAGCAAGTGTGTGTGAGAGAGCGAGGGCGTGAGTGATTGAGTGCACTCGTCTGTGAGTGCAAGTGTGGGAAAGAGTGTGATCTGGTGAGAGTGTGTGTGTGAGAGATAGGGTGTGTGAGAGAGTGATTGTGTGTGCGCTCGTCTGTGAGTGCGAGTGTGTGAAAGAGTGTGAGCTGGTGAGAGTGAGTGTGTGAGAGATAGGGGTGTGTGAGAGAGAGTGATTGTGTGTGCGCTCGTCTGTGAGTGCGAGTGATGTGAAAGAGTGTGAGCTGGTGAGTGTGTGTGAGAGTGAGCGTGTGAGAGATAGGGTGTGTGAGAGTGATTGTGTGTGTGCTCGTCTGTGAGTGCGAGTGTGTGAAAGTGTGAGCTGGTGAGAGTGTGTGTGAGAGATAGGGTGTGTGAGAGAGTGATTGTGTGTGCGCTCGTCTGTGAGTGCGAGTGTGTGAGAGTGTGTGTGAGTGAGTGTGTGAGAGATAGGGTGTGTGAGAGTGATTGTGTGTGTGCTCGTCTGTGAGTGCGAGTGTGAAAGTGTGAGCTGGTGAGAGTGTGTGTGAGAGATAGGGTGTGTGAGAGAGTGATTGTGTGTGCACTCGTCTGTGAGTGCGAGTGTGTGAAAGAGTGTGAGCTGGTGAGAGTGTGTGAGAGATGAGAGAGTGATTGTGTGTGCGCTCGTCTGTGAGTGCGAGTGTGTGAAAGAGGTGTGAGCTGGTGAGAGTGTGAGAGTGAGTGTGAGAGAGTGTGAGTGTGAGAGAGATAGGGTGTGTGTGAGAGAGTGATTGTGTGTGAGAGAGCGAGGGCGTGAGTGATTGAGTGCACTCGTCTGTGAGTGCAAGTGTGGGAAAGAGTGCGATCTGGTGAGAGTGTGTGTGAGAGATAGGGTGTGTGAGAGAGTGATTGTGTGTGCGCTTGTGTGAGAGAGCGAGGGCGGTGAGTGATTGAGTGCACTCGTCTGTGAGTGCAAGTGTGGGAAAGAGTGCGATCTGGTGAGAGTGTGTGTGAGAGATAGGGTGTGTGAGAGAGTGATTGTGTGTGCGCTCGTCTGTGAGTGCGAGTGTGTGAAAGTGTGAGCTGGTGAGAGTGAGTGTGTGAGAGATAGGGTGCGTGAGAGAGAGTGATTGTGTGTGCGCTCGTCTGTGAGTGCGAGTGTGTGAAAGAGTGTGAGCTGGTGAGAGTGTGTGAGAGATGAGAGAGTGATTGTGTGTGCACTCGTCTGTGAGTGCGAGTGTGTGAAAGTGTGAGCTGGTGAGAGTGTGTGAGAGATAGGGTGTGTGAGAGTGATTGTGTGTGCGCTCGTCTGTGAGTGCGAGTGTGTGAAAGAGTGTGAGCTGGTGAGAGTGTGTGTGAGAGTGAGTGTGTGAGAGATAGGGTGTGTGAGTGATTGTGTGTGCTCGTCTGTGAGTGCGAGTGTGTGAAAGTGTGAGCTGGTGAGTGTGTGTGAGAGTGAGTGTGTGAGAGATAGGGTGTGTGAGTGATTGTGTGTGCGCTCGTCTGTGAGTGCGAGTGTGTGAAAGAGTGTGAGCTGGTGAGAGTGTGTGAGTGTGAGTGTGTGTGAGAGAGTGATTGTGTGTGCGCTCGTCTGTGAGTGCGAGTGTGTGAAAGAGTGAGCTGGTGAGTGTGTGAGAGAGTGAGTGTGAGAGAGAGTGTGAGTGTGAGAGAGATAGGGTGTGTGTGAGAGAGTGATTGTGTGTGCAAGTGTGTGAAAGTGTGTGAGAGTGAGTGATGTGTGTGAGTGTTGAGTGTGAGAATGTGTGTGAGAGGGAGAGAAAGTGAGTGAGTGCGAGTGATTGTGTGTGCGCTCGTCTATGTGAGTGCAAGTGTGTGAAAGTGTGAGCTGGTGAGTGTGTGAGTGTATGAGACAGGGTGTGTGAGAGAGTGAGTGTGTGCTCGTCTATGTGAGTGTGAGTGTGTGAAAGACTGAGCTGGTGAGAGTGTGCGATAAGGTGTGTGAGAGTGAGTGTGTGCGCTCGTCTATGTGAGTGCGAGTGTGTGAAAGACTGAGCTGGTGAGTGTGCGATAAGGTGTGTGAGAGAGTGAGTGTGTGCGCGCGCTCGTCTATGTGAGTGCGAGTGTGTGAAAGACTGAGCTGGTGAGAGTGTGCGATAAGGTGGTGTGAGAGAGTGAGTGTGTGCGCTCGTCTATGTGAGTGCGAGTGTGTGAAAGACTGAGCTGGTGAGAGTGTGCGATAAGGTGTGTGAGAGAGTGAGTGTGTGCGCTCGTCTATGTGAGTGCGAGTGTGTGAAAGACTGAGCTGGTGAGTGTGTACTCACTCCCACGCTCCTGATGAAGTCTCTCTGGTCCTCAGGCACGCTGCAGGCTCCTCCTCCAGAGGGCGGCGTGTATGACACAGGCCCCGCCCCAATTCATCTGGCCCCCGCCTCTCCTCATACTGCTCCCTCAGCTGAGACTCCTCCTCCCGCGTCAGGTACGCGATCCCTACGGCAACACACCTGTCAGTCACTCACACAGCAGTCACATGACAGAAAGTGAGCTCACGTACCACTGCGGAAGACCTTGTTGAAGTCGAAGCCCTGGCTTGCCAGGAAGTCAATGCTGGAGCTCTAGAGGAACAGGAAGGGGAGGAGTCAGATCACAATGCTTGAAAATGCTCTCCAAAGTGGATACATTTGAAATCGGCAGTTGACGATGTTTACAATGTTTACAATAAAACATCGCGATGGACGATGATATCTCTTAATGCTACAGAATTGTGCTGAGAGAGAGAGAGAGAGAGAGAGAGAGAGAGAGAGAGAGAGAGAGAGAGAGAGAGAGAGAGAGAGAGAGAGAGAGAGAGGAGAGAGCGAGAGAGAGAGAGACGAGAGAGAGAGAGAGAGAGAGAAGAGAGAGAGAGAGAGAGAGAGAGAGAGAGAGAGAGAGAGAGAGAGAGAGAGAGAGACTACTGTGCTTGTCCGTGTTTCGCTCGGAGCGCGCGCACAGCATCATGTCAGTGTAATTCAGTTCTCTTTCACGACTTACCGGCTTTTAATATTTCTTTTCAACAAAGCACATCCTGCTTTTTTCTTTCGCTTTCATTCATGTTTTGTTATTAATAACTTTAAACCGAATCATCAACTGGAATCTGAACGGATTATCAAAACAAGATAATTTCGCTGCTGCTCTAAAATGATTTTCACCATTACCTTAAACGAGCTGCTCTGCTTGACTCCAGTGCAGGGGCTGTAGGTTAGCAGTATGCTAGCTGGAGCCGTTTACCTCCAGTCTTTGTGCTAAGCTAGGCTAGCGGTGTGTGCGTCAGACAGAGGTACGGCACGCACGGAGATGAGAAGGGTGTGTGTGGACTCATCTAACTCTGAGGGATACGGGGAATAAGATAAAGTCCCAAAAAGTCGGCGTGTTCCTTTAAAACCAAACACATGACTGTGACTGAGACGCATCAGTGAATGCAGAGATATTGTACCAAATAAAAATGATTCTGTCAGAAGAATTGTGCGATAACTTTATTATTGTTCCGTCTGCATTAGCTTTAGTGAGGGGTTACGCGCGCAGTAAAGGGGAATTTAGGGTTTTACAAAAGTTTCTCATCCACAAGGAAATGCTAGTGCGGACGGAGAGTGTGTTTAACCGAACCCTGAGGAGGGGGCGTGGCCAGAGGAGGGCGGTGGCCTGATGTGGGCGAGCGACAGCACTGCCCTCTCACCTGACAGATGAACTTGATGTCTGGAGACGTGCGGCTGAAGGGCTTGGGGAAGATGTAGAAGTTGAAGGCTTTCGTGATGTACCTGCAGGACGACACACACAGTCACACACACACACACACACACTCATACACATGCACAGAGCTATAACACTGAGGAGGAAGAGCCGGCTCACGTGGACTGGTTCTGCTCGTATCTGAAGGTGCAGATGCCGAACTGGAAGAGCAGGAAGTTCATGGAGTGCTGAAGGAGAGAGGAGACGGAGTGAAACACCAGGAGTGACAGCAACGAGTCTTCACTAGTTACAGCAGCAAATGAACATCAGGAGGAGCGCCACCGCGCCGGAGGAAACGCGCCACCATAGTTCGTGTTCACTAGTATCGCTTGAGTTATAACGATTCTGATAAACTATTCTTATTGCAAAACATGTAATTGTATCTGAATATCACGAACAGAAATCAGGCTAAAGAACACTCACACAAGGAGCGTTTGCCTGTGGTTTAAAAACACCATAGAAGAACAACTAGCCTAGCTAATATAAATGTAGAGCATTATTAAAGACATTTCAGTAATTAAAAAAGAACAAATAAATTAGCATTCGCAACACAGATACAACTGAAGAAATAAGACTGAACTAGGGATGTCAACGATTAATTGTCGATAATACATTTAATCGATACAACTTATCGATCATCGATTAAGCATGTCTTCATGTGCGTGTGCGCTGCTCAACCGCGAAACATGTAAAGCGAGCGCGCTGGAGTCATGTTTGGGACCATTTTACACCTTCATGACTAAGTTTGTGTGTGCATTCGCAGCCTTTTGTTATTTTCTGTAGGCCTATAGTATCTATATCTGACTGATCTCATATTGGATGCATTTGGTTAAGAATGAACTCTGTAGTAAAGCGTCAGCTTCAGCGCGAGCAGCTCAAACGGCAGTGCACGACTAATAATGACTATTGGGACTGTAATATTACATAACATTATAAAGAGAACAATATTGTAATAAAACATTGTGAATTATTTGGGTTTAGTTGCCGTGTCGCGTTGCTCCAGGAAGAGCGCGTCCACAACATGAGTAGTTCTGAATGAATGGCACGTAACTTAGTTCAAGTTCACTTGTGCATGAATTTGCGTCATTTTGTGCAGATATAATTTGTAATATTATGTTTATTTTGAATATATCTGATTAATCTCATATAGGATGCGTTTCTTTTAGATAAATAACGTGCTAGCAAAGTGCTCCAGTTTAACGGTAGCAGATTCATTCAGCGCGTGCAGTTGTTCCAGGAAGAGCGCGTCCACAACAGTCACACAGTCTAAGCGCATATGAGGCGGCGTTGGTGACACGTTGTATTAGTACAGTGGTGGACAGAATTAATGGCACCCCTGGTAAATATGATCAAAAATGGCTGGAAAAAAATAAATCTGCATTGTTTATCCTTTTGATCTTTCATTCAAAAAATTAGCAAAATTCTAACCTTTCATTGAAGTAAAAGAATTGAAAGTGAAAAAAAAAAAAAAAAAAAAAAACACATTATGAAATAAATGTTTTTCTCCAAAACACGTCGGCCACAATTATTGGCACCCCTAGAATTTTTACGTGTAAAATATCTCTGAAGTATATTCTCATTAATATTGACCTTTTTTAGCACACCAGGGTGACTAGGAACATGAAATTGTCCAGCTATGACTTCTTGTTTCACAGGAGTTTATATATGAGGAAACAAATTCCCTTGCTCATCCATCACAATGAGTAAAACCAAAGAATATAGTTCTGATGTGCAGCAAAAGATTGTTGAGCTTCACAAAATAGAGAGTGGCTGTAAGAAAATAGCTAAAGAATTGAAAATCCCCATTTTGACCATCAGGGCAATAATTAAGAAGTTATAATCAACTAAAGATGTTTCGAATCCTCCTGGAAGAGGATGTGTGTCTATATTGTCTTAATGGATGGTGAGGAGGAAAGTCTGAGTGGCCAAAGACTCTCCAAGGATCACAGATGGAGAATTGCAGAGATTAGTTGAGTCTTGGGGGTCAGAAAGCCACAAAAAAAAAAATTCTGTGGTCAGATAAAAAAAAAAAAAAAAAAAAAAAAAAAAAAAAGGGCTTTTTGGCAGCAAACCCAGCAGATGTGTTTGGAGCAAACAGGGATGAAGAGTACCCCATGCCTACGGTTAAATACACTGCTGGATCTTATATGTTGTGGGTCTATTTATTTGCTGGAGGTCCGGGACTTCTTGTTCAGAAACATGGTATTATGGATTCTAGCAAATACAAACAGATAAAAAAAATCTAAACCTGACGGCCTCTGCTAGAAATCTTATAATGGGCCGTGGTTGGATCCTCCATCAGGACAACGATCCAAAACAAACAGCAAAATCAACACAATAATGGGTAACTGAGCACAAAATGAAGCTTCTGCCATGGCCGTCCCAGTCCCCTGACCTGAACCCTATAGAAGATGAGTGGAGTGAACTGAAGAGAAGAAGCACCAACATGAACTTGTGAATCTAAAGGATCTGGAGAGATTCTGTATGGAGGAATGGTCTCTGATCTCTGGTCAGGTGTTCTCCAAACTCAGTCATTATAGAAGAAAACTCAGATCTGTTATCTTGGCAAAAGGAGGTTGCAAAAAGTATTTAATAACAGGGTGCCAACAATTATGGCCAGCGTGTTTTGGAGAAAAACATTTATTTTATAATGTGATTTCCCCCCCACTTTCAATTCTTTTACTTCAATGAAAGGTTCGATTTTTGCGAATTTTTTTAATGAAAGATCAAAAGGATAAACAATGCAGATTTATTTTTTACAGCCATTTTTTTATCATATTTATCAGGGGTGCCAGCAATTCTGACCACCACTGTAGTTATATTTGATTATTAAATAATTTATTTAATTAATCACATCGAAACATTTTACAATCCTGCTAGCCCTTTATTTACAGTACCAGTCAAAAGTTTGGAAACATTACTATTTTTAATGTTTTTGAAAGAAGTCTCTTATGCTCATCAAGCCTGCAGTAAAAAAAAAAAAAAAAAAAAACAGAAAAAAAAAAAACAGTAATATTATGAAATATTCTTACAATTTAAAATAATGGTTCTCTTTTTTAATACATTTTAAAATGTAATTTATTTTTGTGATGCAAAGCTGAATTTTCATCAGCAAGTACTCCAGTCTTTGGTGTCTTATGATCCTTCAGAAATCATTCTAATATGATGATTTGATACTCAGTTATTATCAATGATGGAAACAGTTGTGCTGTTTAATATATTTTTTTGGAATACTTTTTTCAGGATTCATTGATGAGTAAAACGTTAACAGCATTTATTCATTAAAACAGCATTTATTCAAAATAAAAACATTTCTAACAATATAAATCGTTAGGGCTGTACTGTCCCAGTCGATTAGTCGATTAATTGGTCGATACGTTCTGGTTCGACCAAAATTCTGATTGGTCGATTTTTTGCCGCGTTCATTTCATCAGTTTTGCCGCGTTTATTTCATCAGTTTTGCCGCACTGAGGCGCGCTCATTTCATCAGGTGGAAAGCACTAACTGCTAATGGGGGTGTTTTCAGAGTACCCTTGTTTCACTGTAACAGTCTGTCTTCAGAACACCCCCCTTGTTTTCACCTTTTTTGGATTAGCCCAACCCAAGAGAGCGATAACTAGAAGGTTTGATGCTGAATATTATTTATTTAATTGTGAGAGCGATTAATAGTCAGTCCTCTTCTAACATGTCAACAACAAAGAAATCGACAGTGTGGCAGCATTTTGTTAAAATTGATAACAGGAAAAAGGTCGAATGCAAAGTTTGCAAGCAACAGTTTTCCACAGCTCGACGACAAACATGACATATCATCTAAAAGTGGTAAGCTCACTTGTCTGCGTTAGCTTGCCCTGTCTGTTTTGAGTAGGCTATATGAACATATCAGAATTTGCATATTTCAATGTTTTAGTGTGATAACCTAACTTTTTTATTTTTTATTTGGAGCCTAATGCGCAATTGCGCTGTGCTGTTGGTTGTGTTAGTTTTGAGCCTAGGATGCTTTATTTTTCAGTTATGCACTTTATTTCGTTTCTGCTCTTGATCTGGTTTGTTTAATAAATATTCTTTTTATTCCACTAAAGTGGACGTGCCTTTTGTGTTTATTAAGAGTAAAAGCTTTAAGTTAATAGTCTATTCGTGTCTCAGCTGCGAATATGAGCTCATGTTCAGCCTCGCTCGGTGCGAGGACATGCACGGTGAAATGATAGTGTCTGACAGACAGTTATAACTTATTACAATATATTACAAAAATAATTGTCTAAATTATGTTGCATATTCCTCAACAGTTCTTGTGATGATATCACTAGTTGACAACATAGTACTATTTTCGGAAATCATAAGCTATTGCGCAGGTGCACGTGATGCAACGCTGTCAGAGCCGACAGACTCGTGTGACTCATTTCAGTGCAAAATAATTAGGTCAAAAACGATTTAATATACTGCAAATAGCCAACTAGTTTTTTATGTTTATTTATTATTCATTTAGGCGGACAACAAGGCTACCAAGTCCTGCGCACAGTGCGCATCTAATTCATTTAACGTTTGTTTTTTTTACCGTCATTTTTAGTCGATTTTAGTCGATTTTTAGTCGAAAATTTCAGGACTTCAGTCGACCAAGATTTTCTTTGGTTGAGTACAGCCCTATAAATCGTTACCATCACCTTTTATCAATTTAACGCATCCTTGTTGAATTAAAGTACTAATTTCTTTAAAAAAAAAAATAGTTATTGTACCCAAACTTTTGAACGGTAGTGTATATTGTTACAAAAGATTTCTATTCTAAATAAATACAGTTCTTTTTAACTTTTTATTCATCAAATAATCCTGAAAAAAGTATCTCGGGTTATAAAAAAAATATTAAGCAGCACAACTGTTTCCAACATTGATCATAAATCAGCATATTAGAATGATTTCTGAAGGATCATAAGACACCAAAGACTGGAGTACTTGCTGATGAAAATTCAGCTTTGCATCACAAAAATAAATTACATTTTAAAGTATATTAAAAAAAGAGAACCATTATTTTAAATTGTAATAATATTTCATAATATTACTTTTTTTTTTTTTTTTTTAACTGCAGGCTTGATGAGCATAAGAGACTTCTTTCAAAAACATTAAAAATAGTAATGTTTCCAAACTTTTGACTGGTACTGTATATATAAAACCATTCTCATTGATTTGGTGAGGAACATAGCGTTTTGAGCAGCATTTGCACACCCGGTCATGCTGTTGGCCACAGATACTGCAGTAGTAGACGCATATCGCAGTATTAAAGCTAACGATTAATCGATCGTTAATTTAAATGACGATCGATCATGGGAATTTGTGAAAATTGACATCCCTAGACTGAACTAAACCGTGTTTTAAGATTTTCAGGTTCAGAAACTGTAATCAAATGTAAAATAACTGCAGTTTATAAATAAAATATACATTACAAACATAGTTACAGAAGTTATTCAGTGAAGAACGAGTGAATTTTCTGTCTTCTGTAGTTTGATGAGTGTTATTATAGAGATGGCATTTATGGTTAGGCTAAAGTTAATCCTCTGGGGTCGACTGGAGTCGCGCCGGCTATTTTCACATAGTGGCAAAATATGAATATGCCACCAGAGAGCGCACGCTATTGACATCAACTCGATAAAACTCATCAGATGCATGTGCTTTACGCAGTCTTGCGACCCTGTGAGTCACTCTCCATTTCAGAGCCTGACAGCAGCTGTCAATCACTCCGTCACTGCGGGTCTCAGGTGCACGCCCCCCCGCCCTCAGTTCCTCTGTCTTGCCAGTGGGCGGAGTCAGGCTCTGACCAGGGGTTCAGTTACCCTTTAAAGGGATAGTTCACTTTGAAATTAATTTTGGTATGTTTTAGCTTACCTCAAGGACATCCAAGATGTAGGTGTCTTTTTTTCCGCAGTAGCTTCAATTTTGATATTTTTAGGTCAAACCGTTCTTGTCTGTCAGTCATATAATGCAGGTCTATGGTCACCACCTCAAAGAGCATGCACAGAGTCCAAATTAAAACAATTCCCCATCGTAAGTACACACTGATGGCCCAAGACACGAAACGAGCGGTTTGTGTGAGAAAACGAACAGTATTTATATCGTTTTTACCTCTTATACACAGACATGTCGGAGTGATCTGATCTGACGTGTACGCAGACTGGTGCATAGATATATACACACTAGATGTCGCCTTAAAGACATTCGTTCCAATGAACTGCCGTAGACAAGGCGACATCTAGTATATATATCTATGCACCAGTCTGCGTACACGTCAGATCAGATCACTCCGACATGTCTGTGTATAAGAGGTAAAAACGATATAAATACTGTTCGTTTTCTCACACAAACCGCTCGTTTCGTGTCTTGGGCCATCAGTGTGTACTTACGATGGGGAATTGTTTAATTTGGACGACGGGGAATTGTTTTAATTTGGACTCTGTGCATGCTCTTTGAGACAGTGACCATAGACCTGCATTATATGACTGACAGACAAGAACGGTTTGACCTAAAAATATCAAAATTGAAACTACTGCGGAAAAAAAGACACCTACATCTTGGATGCCCTTGAGGTAAGCTAAAACATACCAAAAATTAATTTCAAAGTGAACTATCCCTTTAATATCATGCGGATAGCCAGTGTAATAGGTCTATACCTCAGACGGGCTGCAGCATTAATTTCATGTGAAAAGATTGTATTTTATTCATATTTACTTCAAAAATTATGGCTGTTTTCAAGGACTTAAATTTCAAAAAGTAAAATTCAAGCACCTTGTACGAACCCTGCGATTGGTCAGATCGCCTGTCAATCAAACTCCAGACGAAGAGAAAGAAACTAAAGGCTTGGTTTGACTGTACGAAATGAGATTGGACGAATAAGGGGATTATATAGAAAGAAATCCCAAAAACGACTCGCAAAAGTCACATTTATACAGTACATGATTTTCAATCAAGCGATTGGCTCTTTTATTTAGGAGGAGGGGCTTATTCCACCATATTGTGCTGCCCATTGACAGTATGAGTGCAGTGTCTTTATCTACAGATGAGGCTGACCAGAAGTGTGTGTGTGTGTGTGTGTGTGTGTGTGTGTGTGTGTGTGTGTGTGTGTGTGTGTGTGTGTGTGTGTGTGTGTGTGTGTGTTCTTTACCTTCCTCAGTTTGGTGTATCTCTCCTCTGGTGTGTCTAGTCCATTAGTCAGAGCACTGACTGACGGCCCATCACTGATTCCTACAACAATAACACACACAGTTTTAAAACACACACACACACACACACACACACACACACACACACACACACACACACACACACGCGCGCTTATAAAGCACTGACCTGTGAACTCTCCGTCTATAGAGATGAAGTCCGCCTCCTGAATCGCGTTACACACCTCTGGAAGAACCTCCTTAAAATCTACACCATACAAGATTAACACACATCAACACACACACACTCATAAACACGTCGCTAGTATACACTCGCGCGCACGCACACATCGTCACATTAGCGCGCTCGCGAGTGTATGTCTATCCGTGAATCTGCGTGAGGTTTTACACTGATGTATTTTGATAATTTGATCGTCTTACTCTGTCTCGTGACCTCCATCCTCTAAAGCAGCGAAATAGAAATACACACAAACACACACACACACTGGACGCTTTAACCCCGGCCGCCGGAAACACTCACTGTCACTTCCGGTCCCTGTCTGTGCCTGCAGGGGGCGCTGTGAGGCCCACTGAGCCTGACTACTGTAATTATTTTCATACATTCATCCAACTAATTCACATATAAGCTATAAATTAAAATCCGTTCCAGTGATTTTTGATTAAAAAAAATTTTTTTATAGAAATGATCCAGTATTAGTAACCATGAACGACTGTGATTGGTTCATCCTGCTCAGCGCAGAGTTACCGCAACTCTTATTTACATTTAAAATACAGTGATTATTTCAATAGACTAATTATTATTTATACCCATCTTACAGTTGTCTCAGTAACCCTATGGTGATCTTATCGAGCAGGTGTATTGTGATTTAATATGTTTAATAATCAAATCAAAGAAGGCGCGCTTCACTGTTCGCATTACTCCAGCGCGCGCGTAACGCATTACTCCAGCGCGCGCGTAACGCATTACTCCAGCTGTAACGGCAAAGAGTATAGAAGCCCAAGAGGCGAAACTCTGTTGTGTTATGGGTAACAGTCTGTAGATGGCGCGTTAGCGCCAGTCAATGGCAAAATCAATGCCTCTTCTCTCACAAAAAGAAAAAAATTCAAAAAAACGTCTCATACACAAATGCACACACAATAGATGGTGGTGTCTGATTAATTACTGAGATCTTATGGCACCACTTCCATTTTAGTACTGTTTATAGTTCATGTGTGCACTTGCTAGATTGCACATCTTTTTTGTACCTTTCCGCCTGTAATAGGACATTCACAGATTGTTTTTATTCTTGCCATTGAAACGTTCACTGTGTGCACTTTCACTGAAGATGTTGAAAAAACAAGTTGTTAATATTTTTGTGATATTCTATGTAAAAGATTAACTGTCTTTAGAAATGTTCATTTATCATTTTATTGATTTATTTTTCCAAATCATATGGTGATGTTCAATAATTTCAAAATCAACATTTGAATAAATATCTTATTACTGTGTGTCTGCATATATTATTTCATGAATTTCTGTTATTCAGATAACAAGGAAAATGCATAATAGAACATAAATATTGATAGATTAAAGGTTTGCAGTAATTGTATAATTGTATCTTTGCAAACCGTAAGTGGTAGGCTAATGAAGCCGATTCGGTGGGGGACATACCCTTACGAAAAAGTACTATAGGAATCTTATAGTATTTTGGGACAAAATATTATAGTAATCTTATAGGAATACGAGCCGCTATAGTATTTCTATAGTAGTCTTATAGTCCTTCTATAGTAATATTTTGTCCCAAAATACTATTTTCCTAAGGGTAATTAGGCCATGCATAACCAACACATAAACGTAACATTTTCTGTCATTTAACGTCGGTCATCCTCATTAATGTATTTTAAATTGTTTTCATATTTAGATATGACGGCCAGAAAAAATTAAGTTATGTTAAGTTTTTGTTATGTTAAGTTGGTTCAGTGCCATTGACTCCCATTATTTTTCGGCGTTTTCCTTCAGTTTTCAGTCCATAATGGCGGCCGCGCCGTCACGTCATGGGGGGCAACTGTTGCTATGGAGCGTTCTATTGAGTTTCGCCTCTTGGGCTTCTATACTCTTTGGTAACGGTCGAGATAAACATAATATCTGACTGTTTGTCGACTGAAATGTTCAATAACCGACAGTACATGATACAAACTACCCCTTTGTCAAAGTTTTGAACTGAAAATAACCCGATCCATGTAGGCTAATGAAATTCTACTGATTTACGAGACAAGAAAATTGAAACATCAACACTTTTCGGCATATTAGGCGTACGATTAAGAGTGAATGTGCTTATTTTAAAATAAAAAAACACATTATTTGGAAATAGTTTACAATAAATTGCAGTTGTTTACTATTTTTATTCTTTTTAATTCCTTTATTCTTTAATTTATTTTAATTAAAAGGGCCATTATACATTTGTGACAACATGCTTAATCTTATCACCGTGTCACAAAATGGTAATCAATCATGATTTATAATTTGAGCAGTCGGGTTCGGATTTCGCGGAAAATGCCAGTGTTATGTGGTTCCTCATTTACAATAATAAGCTAATGAGCTTTTCAAAACTCAATTGAACCATTGCTTCGCCTCTGTGTTTTGACGCTCAATAATAGCGACAGCTGCCGGTGAAACTGTGTAACTGCACCGGAAACTCGTCCAGATATCCATAGACACCTCCGTTTATATACTGTCTATGTATTAGTCACGTCAGTAAAGCACATCAAAAGTGAAACTGAAGTGTGTGTTTAGTGTACATGCTGGTTTGAGCTGGGGATGAAATGAAGGAAACCAGAAAAACCACACCTGTCATTCAGTTTTTAATAATAATAATTAAAAAAAGCTTAATAAACACATATAATGTATAAATAAATAAAACAATACTGTTTTAATTTATTGTTTAAAATATAAAATACCATAAAAAAAATGTAAGAGTGATAGAAATAGCGTAATCTCAGTAGAAAATCAACAGAAGTGATTGGAAAGCCCCTAGAGATCTACTAAATCACGTGTGTGTGTGTTTGTAGTGGGAGTGTGTGCTGAGGTGAAGCGGTTTCTCTTTCTCTTCTGTTGATGAGTGTTTATAATGAATAAACCGAAAGAGCTGATGTGATCCTGAGGAGAGACGAGGACCTGACTGAACCTGACAACACTGCTCTGTGTGTGTGTGAGTAATCTCTGTGTGTGTGTGTGTAATCTCTGTGTGTGTGAGTAATCTCTGTGTGTGTGAG
>NW_028117849.1:0-7500 GCF_965113295.1 Leuciscus leuciscus
GAACCATAATGTACATCAAAGCACAGGACTTTCATGAAGGCACTTTCAAGCCAGAATTTGATCATCTCAACAAATATTAATTTGACTATGAGCATCAAATTATAACGAAACCTCAAGCAAACGGAGACTTTTGGACAGACAGAACGTTCCTGATGTGAAGATGATGAAGACAGAGACCTTGAGATACAGTGACTTTAACAAAGTCAAGAGCTGTTTTAGACACAACATGAACAATAATATGATCAAAGACATCAATCTTAAAAAAAAAAATGTTTTATTGATCTTATTTGATAGTGTAACTGCGGTTTATAGTGATGCTTTAATACAGATTAAAACTGTGTATTAATACAGAATATGTTTCAGTGTTTATCTGCATTTTACAATGACTTCAAAGGCAGAGTTTACAGTCTGAAATATCAGTTTTATAATCATATTATTAAGGAGGAAAGAACCATTCGGACACGTGTCGTTGCTTTTCTTCAATGGACTGAAATATTGATGAAGGTTATTAATAACAACATCATTTCACCAAAGACACGAAAACCTTCTGCGTTTCACCTGGGTGTTTCCCCGGTAACAGAGAGAGAGAGAGAGAGAGAGAGAGAGAGAGAGAGAGAGAGAGAGGGAGAGAGGGAGAGAGAGAGAGAGAGAGAGAGAGAGAGAGAGAGAGAGAGAGAGAGAGAGGGGGGAGAGAGGGAGGGAGAGAGAGAGAGAGAGGGAGAGAGAGAGAGAGAGAGAGAGAGAGAGAGAGAGAGAGAGAGAGAGAGACAGAGAGAGAGAGAGAGAGAGGGAGAGGGAGAGGGAGAGAGGGAGAGAGAGAGAGAGAGAGAGAGAGAGAGAGAGAGAGAGAGAGAGAGAGAGGGAGAGAGGGAGGGAGAGAGAGAGAGAGAGGGAGAGAGAGAGAGAGAGAGAGAGAGAGAGAGAGAGCTGCTGCAACGACATGACAACATCTGCTGACAGAACACACACACACACACACACACACACTCACACACACACACACACACACACACTCACACACACACACTCACACACACACACACACACACACACACACACACACACACACACACACACACACACACACACACACACACTCACACAGGCAGCTGTCTGGAGTGACATCAGCTGCTCAAGTCGGCAATTACACACAACATTCTAATTTATACACTAGACTTTTTAGTCTCACTGCTACAGTTCCACAGAATGGTGTTGTGGAGGTTGCTAGGGTGTTGCTAAGGATGTTGATATGGTGTTTGGGTGGTTGCTAAGGATATTGCTGTGGAGTTTGGGTGGTTGCTAAGGCATTGCTAAGATGGTTGATAGAGGGTTGCTTGAGGGGCTGTTTACACCTGGCCACTTCATGCGTTTTCTCAGATCGGATAGCTATCCGATCGTGAAAAGACCAGGTGTAAATGCCCTCCGAAACGCATTCGAGACGGATTTGAATCCGATCGCTCAAACCACTTCAGGAGGAGGTCTGGGCCGCATTCCTGACGAAACTGGACAAGTGTAAATGCATCTGGTTGTTGAAACCACATATGTAAATTGTACTCCTCCCAAAAATGCTAAAAAAATAAACGTGTGAGAGCGTGTTATAGGCTATATGTAATGTTATAGCCAGATATGACGACGCTACTGGAACACGCATCACCTCAGATGAGAAGCTGAGCATCTATTCATTAAGCCAACGTGCAAACTATCGCAAATCAAAGTGAAAGTAAGTCGTAGACGCTTAACACACAATCATCATCATTAAAAGTAAATTCTTAAGAAACGAAATGATCTTACCAGGGCTGTTGCCGCTCTCTTTTATTGCGGTCTTTGAAATTTTAGCTGATGATCAATAAAATGCAGCTCATATCTTTTGCTTTCGGTGACGTACACTCCATTAAATCTGCATATAGCGCGGGAATTGAAGATCGGATTTAAATCCGTTTCGCAAAAACACATTTATGTGACCAGGTGTAAATGGAATCGTTTTGATAAATCAGATAGCTATCCGATCTGAGAAAACACATTAAGTGGCCAGGTGTAAACAGCCACTTAGTGTTGTGGGAAGTTTCTAGGGATATTGCTATGGTGTTGTGTGATGTTGCTCAGGTGCCGCTAGATGATTGCTAGGTATGTTACTGTGATATTCTGGGTGGTTGCTAAGGCGTTGCTAAGTCGGTTGCTAGAGGAGTTGTGGGTGGTTGCTGGGGGTAGCTGCTAAGGTGCTGCTCGATGATTGTCAGGGATGTTGCTAAGGCGTTGCTAAGGTGGTTGCTAGATGAGTTGTGGGTGGTTGCTAAGGATCTTGCTGGGGGTAGCTGCTAAGGTGCTGCTCGATGATTGCTAGGGATGTTGCTATGGCATCGTGGATGGTTGCTAAGGATGTTGGTATGGTGTTGCGGGTGGTTGCTAAGGCATTGCTATGGTGTTGTGTGTGGTTGTTAAGCATTGCTATGGTCAGGGTTCTCAAGTCTCACACATTGGCCGTGAGACACACGCAATTCAACCAGTTCACACGCTCACACGCCACACCGTGTATCTCTCACGCTGAAAAGGCAATGCCAACCACGTTGTCCTACAAGCTTTATATATAACGTTGTATATGAGGCGCAGGCACACACAGTGAAGTTTCCTGCCGCCAGCACGTATCTCGGCCAGATTGCGTTCGTTACTAGGCAACATAGATGCGCGAACACAGAAGTTGACGGAACATTCTCGGCCACCGTACGTTCGTTACTAGGTAACCAACAACATCGCGCGAACACACGTCGTGATGGAGAAGGTAAGTTGGAAGAAAGCTTGTCTAACATTTTTAGGCTAGAACATTTAATATATAGCCCATCGTATACATTATTATTGATGCAGTCAAAAACTCTACAACTACTTTGCAACCAGGCCAGAAGCTTTGGCTCAGTTTGGCTAGTTGTGTGTGTGTTTGTGTGTGTGTTCACAAGAGTAACTTACACACTCCAGCTTATGAAATGTGTTTTGTGTTGTAACGTTACACTTAATGTTACAACACAAAACACATTTCATAAGCTGGAGTGTATACTCTTGTGTACACACACACACACACACACACACACACCTTAATACTCTAATATGTCATTTGTTCACAATGTCCCACCACACAATAAATCATTATACCATTTCGACTGGACATATTCAAAATGCAAAAAGGCCATCTCCATTAGGGCTAACCACGTGATCTCACTCCAAGCTTTTGATAAAACTTGAGAACCCTGGCTATGGTTGTTGCAATGGCGTTTACAAAAGCTTATGCATTCACAGGTACTGTCACACAACCTGCTGCACAATATCCACACACTCTCGCTATTTATTTACTACTGTCACAGACATCCACTTCTACACATGTTGTGAAACTGATCTTCACCACAGTCCTCTCTGCAGGATAATTAGAGTTAACTGAGAGCTTGATCATATTTACACATGCATACGAAAGCAAAAAATACAACATCTGGCCAATTACACAAGAGATGCAGCAGTGAATGTGCAGGATCAGTGTCAGTGTCTTGTTCACTTCACAGCGTCTCTGAGCGACATGATGATCACAGAATAAACCACAGTGCACACCAGACATATGAACTCAACTATGAGATATGAACATCACATATAGATCGCTTTAAAGGGTTAGTTCACCCCAAAATTAAACTTCTGTCATTAATTACTCTCCCTCGTTGTCTTGTGTTGTCTTGTGTTGTCTTGTCTTGTCTTGTCTTGTCTTGTCTTGTCTTGTGTTGTGTTGTGTTGTGTTGTGTTGTGTTGTGTTGTGTTGTGTTGTGTTGTGTTGTGTTGTGTTGTGTTGGGCTGGGTTGGGCTGTGCTGTGCTGTGCTGTGCTGAGTTGTGTTGTGTTGTGTTGTGTTGTTGTGTTGTGTTGTGTTGTGTTGAGTTGAGTTGAGTTGAGTTGAGGTTGTGTTGTGTTGTGTTGTGTAGTTTGTGTTGTGTTGTGTTGTGTTGTGTTGAGTTGAGTTGTGTTGTGTTGTGTTGTGTTGTGTAGTTTGTGTTGTGTTGTGTGTTGTGTTGTGTAGTTTGTGTTGTGTTGTGTGTTGTGTTGTGTAGTTTGTGTTGTGTTGTGTGTTGTGTTGTGTAGTTTGTGTTGTGTTGTGTTGTGTTGAGTTGTGTTGTGTAGTTTGTGTTGTGTGTTGTGTTGAGTGTTGTGTTGTGTTGTGTTGTGTTGTGTTGTGTTGTGTTGTGTTGTGTTGTTGTGTTGTGTTGTGTTGTGTTGAGTTTTTGATAGAATTTTTATTTTTGCGTGAACTCACCCTTTAATAAACACCATTAAAAAAATACAGAGACCTGATATACTATTTCAGTGTCAGGAAGAATTATGATAACGCATGCTGGTGTTGTCATATTGTTCATGATGTTTGGGTTCATGGATTCAGTCTTCAACATGAAATAATGCACAGACACACACACACACACACACACACATGCAATCTCACTTTCATTACCACTTTCACTACATAATGGTGCATTATGTGAAATATGTGAATAAAAGCCATTTAGTTGAACACAGACCCCAACACACACACACACACACACACCTCACAAAAACAAATAGACTCTTGGAAGTGTGTACAGAGATTCAGGCAGCCTCTGGGTAAAAGAGGAAAACTCATTTTATCGTATTTTATTATCTCCTGTTACAATACACACACACACACACACACACACACACACACACACACAGAACTCTCTGTGTCTCCAAGTCATTTAATAGAGTGGCAAACCTCCAGATGCTGCTGCAGCACTGCAACAAGACGCTACACACACACACACACACACACACTCACTTTACTCCCACTCACGCACACACTGATACACACACACACACTCACACACACACTCACTTAGGGCTGCACGATTTTGCCAATTATTCACTTGAAATTGTAATTGCGATTATTAATTATGATTATCAGAATTTACATTGAATATATATATATATATATATACAGTGGGGAGAACAAGTATTTGATACACTGCCGATTTTGCAGGTTTTCCCACTTACAAAGCATGTAGAAGTCTGTAATGTTTATCATAGGTACTCTTCAACTGTGAGTGACGGAATCTGAAACAAAAATCCAGAAAATCACATTGTATGATTTTTAAGTAATTAATTGGCATTTTATTGCATGACATAAGTATTTGATACATCAGAAAAGCAGAACTATATCTGCTTTATATTTGGTACAGAAACCTTTGTTTGCAATGACAGAGATCATACGTTTCCTGTAGTTCTTGACCAGGTTTGCACACACTGCAGGGATTCTGGCCCACTCCTCCATACAGACCTTCTCCAGATCCTTCAGGTTTCTGGGCTGTCGCTGGGCAATACGGACTTTCAGCTCCTCCAAAGATTTTCTATTGGGTTCAGGTCTGGAGACTGGCTAGGCCACTCCAGGACCTTGAGATGCTTCTTACGGAGCCACTCCTTAGTTGCCCTGGCTGTGTGTTTCGGGTCGTTGTCATGCTGGAAGACCCAGCCACGACCCATCTTCAATGCTCTTACTGAGGGAAGGAGGTTGTTGGCCAAGATCTCGCGATACATGGCCCCATCCATCCTCCCCTCAATACGGTGCAGTCGTCCTGTCCCCTTTGCAGAAAAGCATCCCCAAAGAATGATGTTTCCACCTCCATGCTTCACGGTTGGGATGGTGTTCTTGAGGTTGTACTCATCCTTCTTCTTCCTCCAAACATGGCGAGTGGAGTTTAGACCAAAAAGCTCTATTTCTGTCTCATCAGACCACATGACCTTCTCCCATTCCTCCTCTGGATCATCCAGATGGTCATTGGCACACTTCAGACGGGCCTGGACATGCGCTGGCTTGAGCAGGGGGACCTTGCGTGCGCTGCAGGATTTTAATCCATGATGGCGTAGTGTGTTACTAATGGTTTTCTTTGAGACTGTGGTCCCAGCTCTCTTCAGGTCATTGACCAGGTCCTGCCGTGTAGTTCTGGGCTGATCCCTCACCTTCCTCATGATCATTGATGCCCCACGAGGTGAGATCTTGCATGGTACCCCAGACCGAGGGAGATTGACCGTCATCTTGAACTTCTTCCATTTTCTAATAATTGCGCCAACAGTTGTTGCCTTCTCACCAAGCTGCTTGCCTATTGTCCTGTAGCCCATCCCTGCCTTGTGCAGGTCTACAATTTTATCCCTGATATCCTTACACAGCTCTCTGGTCTTGGCCATTGTGGAGAGGTTGGAGTCTGTTTGATTGAGTGTGTGGACAGGTGTCTTTTATACAGGTAACGAGTTCAAACAGGTGCAGTTAATACAGGTAATGAGTGGAGAACAGGAGGGCTTCTTAAAGAAAAACTAAGAGGTCTGTGAGAGCCGGAATTCTTACTGGTTGGTAGGTGATCAAATACTTATGTCACGCAATAAAATGCAAATTAATTATTTAAAACTCATACAATGTGATTTTCTTGATTTTTGTTTTAGATTCTGTCACTCACAGTTGAAGAGTACCTATGATAAAAATTACAGACTTCTACATGCTTTGTAAGAGGGAAAACCTGCAAAATCGGCAGTGTATCAAATACTTGTTCTCCCCACTGTATATATATATATATATAGGCATATTATAATACATGTTTACACAAAAAAAATAATTACACACACACAAGTACTGTCCCCCCTTACTTAACGTACACATAAATTGTAAGAATATGACTAATAGTAAAGACTAGGCCTACTAATAAATAAACATTAGGGCCTATGCTAAAGCTATTAAATAGCAGTCCCAAACTAGTTTTTGTTAATACAATGTTGGTATGAGCCACTACAGTCATTTAAAAATGTAATTTACAACGAAACAACGTTGCATGCTCGTAGTTTCTTTTGCACTTTATATACAGTGAAGCGATACACAGCGCGCCGCCGCATTTGCGCATGCAATAGAAGAGTGTGCGCTACGAGAACAGGATAACGGCTGACAGGACAGGAAAGTCTGTTTTTCTGAGGTGAAAGACTTTATTTCAGCGTACACTTACGCCACTGCCTGGTAGTTCCTGTTGTGCTGGGTTTTCTGAAGTACTCGTGATTCGCCTCTCATAACATCACATGCTCTAAACCAGGCATTCTCAACCCTGGTCCTGGAGGGCCACTGTCCTGCAGAGTTTAGGTCCAACCTTGATCAAACACACCTGAGCCAGCTAATTAAGCTAATTAAGCCTTTCAGGATTACTGGAAAGCTACAGGCAGGTGAGTTTGATCAAGGTTGGACCTAAACTCTGCAGGACAGTGGCCCTCCAGGACCAGGGTTGAGAATGCCTGCTCTAAACACATGCACTCAGAGTGGATTTTCTTTTGTAATCGCGGCTTTGAACTATTACGTAATTGTGGCATCCGTAATCGTAATCGTGATTAGAAATTCGATTAATTGTGCAGCCCTACACTCACTCACTTTACTCACACTCACACACACACTAGCTATGTTTTCATCAACACGTTTTTATCCGAATTATGTGATATC
>NW_028117849.1:12500-16823 GCF_965113295.1 Leuciscus leuciscus
TGAGGACACATTTGAGCTGCACGCACTGCAGTCTGAGCTGGAAGCTGTTGAGAAACAGATCCACAACCTTTTATTGAGACAGGCCGAGCTGAGAGACCGGTGTTTGGCTCTTGAAACATCACGCGCCGATGCACACAAATCAGTGTTTAACGTTACTAACCCGCTGACTCCGACCGCGTCTACTCCGTGCGTTCCTCAGCATCGGTCGCGATCAGCCATGGTCTCGTTCACTCCGGCTCCAACAGGCCACCACGAAGCCAGGGTGGTTCCGCAGCGGAAGACGCGAGTCAGGTTTAGACCAAGACTTTCTCCGACCCTCCCGGTTTTCGAGTTATCCACACAAAACCGCTTCTCCCCTCTACGCGAAACAGAACGCGATGCTGTGATCATCGGCGATTCCATCGTTCGGCACGTACACGCTACGTTAGGTAAAAGTAAGGTGCAAAGTCACTGCTTTCCTGGTGCTCGTGTTTCTGAAATCGCTGCTCGCGTTCCCGAGATCCTGAACGGTGATGAGCGCGTCGGAACTGTGGTCCTGCACGCGGGAGTGAACGACATCAGGCTGCGCCAGACGGAGATTCTGAAGAAAGACTTCAGGAATCTAATCGATACGGTACGCAGCACATCGCCTGAAACAACGATCATTGTGTCAGGACCGCTTCCCACGTACCGACTAGGGCATGAAAAGTTCAGCAGATTATTTGCGCTAAATGAATGGTTAATGTCATGGTGCAATGAGCAGAAACTGCTCTTTGTAAATAATTGGAATCTGTTTTGGGAGCGTCCTAGGCTTTTCCGTGCTGATGGCTTACACCCAAGCAGATTCGGAGCGGCTCTTCTGTCAGATAACATCTCCAAAATGTTAAATACCCTTTGACTAGTAACCAAAAGTCCAAATCATAGTCTCTGCTGCACCAATTCAACTGATATAAATACTAGTGTAGAACATTGCATAGAAACCGTGTCTATTCCTCGTTTAGTGAGATCAAATAATAAATCTAATGCAGGATCTAGGAAAAATCTAATTGTTATTAAAACAGAAAATGTTGCTATTAGTAAACAAAAACTATTTCTAAAGCTAGGTCTTCTAAACATTAGATCACTCACACCTAAGGCAGTTATTGTAAATGAAATAGTCACAGATAATAGCTTCGATGTACTTTGCCTTACTGAAACCTGGCTTAAACCAAATGATTATTTCTGTATTAATGAGTCTACTCCTCCTGGATACTGTTATAAGCATGAGCCCCGTCTGATTGGTCATGGCGGAGGTGTTGCAACCATTTATAGAGATATTCTAAATGTTACTCAGAAAACGGGTTATAAGTTTATTTCATTTGAAGTACTTGTACTAAATGTTACGCTCTTAGATGTTAGAAAAACATCCCTATTATCTCTAGCCTTGGCTACCGTATATAGACCGCCAGGGCCTTACGCTGATTTCCTAAAAGAGTTTGCAGATTTTCTCTCAGACCTATTAGTCAATGTCGATAAAGCATTAATTGTTGGAGATTTTAACATACACGTAGATAATCCAAATGATGCGTTAGGAGCTGCGTTTACAGATTTATTAAATTCATTTGGGGTCAAGCAAAACGTCACCGGACCAACACATCGTCTTAATCATACACTCGATTTAATTATATCACATGGAACCGATCCAACCGATATAGATATCATTCCACAAAGTGATGAAGTCACTGATCACTACATGGTAACTTGCATATTACGTACTGCTGTAATATGTCATGCAGCGCCGCGTTATCGACCAGGCAGAACAATCCTTCCATCCACCATAGATAATTTCTCAAATTGCTTATCTAATCTGTCTCAGCTGCTGCCTGAACCCAAACAAACAGATGAACTAGAAGAACTAACTAGCACTATGAGCACCATTCTCTCTAGAACATTGGATGTGGTTGCACCTATTAAATTAAAAAAGGTCAGAGAGAAAAATAAAGCACCATGGTATAACAATACTACGCATGTTTTAAAGAGAGAAACCCGTATTTTAGAGCGTAAATGGAAACAAACTAATTTAGAGGTCTTTAGAATCGCGTGGAAAGACAGTATGTCACGTTATAAAAAGGCCCTAAAAGCGGCCAGGGCTGAGCACCTCCGCAAACTAATAGAAAACAACCAAAATAATCCAAGGTTTTTATTTAACACCATGGCTAAACTAACAAATAAACAGACGTCACCCGAACAAAATATCCCGTTACAGTTCAGTAGTAATGATTTCATGAACTTCTTCACTGAGAAAATAGAAAGCATCAGAACCACAATTGTAAACGTTCAATCTTCAATCGCGCCTTACAATTCAGCTTCAATTATCACCCCGCAAGAACAATTACAGTGCTTTACAACTATAGAGCAAAAAGAGTTAAATAAACGTATCACTTCATCTAAAACAACAACATGTTTATTAGATCCTATACCAACTAAACTACTGAAAGAAGTGTTACCTGTAGTGGAAGAGCCTCTCCTCAATATTATTAACTCGTCTTTATCTCTAGGTCATGTTCCAAGAACATTTAAACTGGCAGTTATAAAACCTCTCATGAAGAAACCACAATTAGATCATAATAATCTAGCAAATTATAGACCCATTTCAAATCTTCCATTTATGTCTAAAATATTAGAAAAAGTGGTGTCCGCTCAACTGGGCTCTTTCTTGCAACAAAATGATATCTATGAAAAGTTTCAGTCTGGATTCAGACCGCATCATAGCACTGAAACTGCGCTCGTTAAAATCACAAATGATTTACTTTTAGCTTCTGACCAAGGCTGTATCTCAATACTAGTTTTACTTGATCTTAGTGCTGCGTTCGATACTATAGATCACAAAATACTCTTACATCGACTACAAAATTATACTGGTGTTCAAGGACAAGCACTAAGCTGGTTCAAATCATACCTATCTGACCGCTACCATTTTGTCTATTTAAATGGAGAAAAATCGATCATAACTCCAGTAAACTATGGAGTGCCGCAGGGATCTGTGTTAGGCCCTCTGTTATTTTCAATATATATGATGCCACTTGGAAATATTATAAGGAAACATGGAATTAGTTTCCATTGTTATGCTGATGACACTCAAATATATATTTCATCAAGGCCGGATGAAAACGCTAAATTTTCCAAATTGACAGAGTGTGTAAAAGATATAAAAGATTGGATGACGCGTAATTTTCTTTTATTAAATCCAGACAAGACAGAGGTAATACTTATCGGTTCAAAAAACCGCCCACAAAACCTCGCACAATACAACTTTAACATCATAGGATGTCCTGTTACTTTATCCGCTACAGTAAAAGACCTGGGTGTTATACTCGATTGCAACCTGTCTTTTGAAAATCATATTTCATATGTTACAAAAACAGCCTTTTTCCACCTTAGAAACATTGCTAAGCTACGTAATATGCTATCAATTTCTGATGCAGAAAAGTTAGTTCATGCATTCATGACCTCGAGACTGGATTACTGTAATGCCTTATTAGCTGGTTGTCCTGCATCCTCAATAAACAAGCTACAGTTAGTCCAAAATGCCGCCGCTAGAGTTCTTACGAGATCAAGAAAATATGATCATATAACACCGATTTTATCATCACTGCATTGGTTACCTATAAAGTTCCGTATTAATTACAAGGTATTGCTACTGACTTATAAAGCCCTAAACGGCTTAGCTCCAGTCTATTTAACGGATCTTCTATCGCCCTATAATCCATCGCGCTCTTTAAGATCACTAAATTCAAGGCTTTTGGTCATACCTAGGATATTCAGAACCACCAAAGGAGGGAGAGCATTTTCACATTTGGCTCCAAAACTCTGGAATAGTCTTCCTGATACTGTTCGTTGCTCAGACTCGCTCTCCCAGTTTAAAACTAGATTAAAGTCGCATCTCTTCAGCCAGGCATTCATATAATCCCACAGTTCAAACTACAATCCGGCCTCTAGCTCATAAATGCCAGAGGAGAACTGGCCCCCGACTGAGCCTGGGTTCTCCCAAGGTTTTTTTTTCTCCATTAGGTCACCTGATGGAGTTTTAGGACACCATTAGGTCACTTGATGGAGTTTTTCGGTTCCTTGCCACTGTTGCCTTTGGCTTGCTCAGTTGGGGATATTTTGGGGATATTTAATTTAATTTTATCAATCAATAAATTCCTCTTGAAACAAACTTTGTTGTATTATTTAAATTTAATACTGTGAAGCTGCTTTGATACAATCTGTATTGTGAAAAGCGCTATACAAATAAACTTGACTTGACTTGACACATCTGTCCAATCAGGACAACACAACTAAACCGAGAGACACGCAACACAC
>NW_028117848.1:0-16749 GCF_965113295.1 Leuciscus leuciscus
TAGCATATACACTATAGCCATTCCAGATGCCAGTAACGTCTGTGTGACAGCCTTGTCATAAAACCAACACCTCCCCTAGCAGGACTGCCTCCTACATGACATGACATGTACAGTAATAGGTGTTTGTGAATTTATGACCCATCAGAGAGTGCAGCACTGACCTTTACAATCACTGTAGGAGTCCTAATGCCTTAGTTTTGCTGAGTAATTTAACACAGGATTTAAACACGTGAAAACAGGTATGTGTGAGAAGTGGCCCATAACGCCTTTTTTATCACACTCTGTTGCATTTTTGATATGTGCACAGATCTGTTGAATTCTCCCATCTGGGGAATCAGATAGACTGATCCTTCTGTGTCTCATTGAGATTTAGATTATACCAATTCCCCTAAAAGGAGGTTCCTGAGGGGGTGCAGAGGAAGAATGTGAGGAAAACAGAGCAGGGAATGGAAGGTTGTGTGTGAGCACGTGTGTGTGGGAGTTTTGCCTTTACACCTGAAAAATGTGCGAAAGTTAATGAAATGGAGAGAATTGCCTTGGGTAACACTCTGTGCCCATCTCTCTTTGGAGCGTGTGTGTGTCTTGCAGTGGGGCTTGTACAAATGATCTTCAAAGACTAATGTGATCTGAGTCACTCTTTTTAAATCTTTTCCGTTTTGGACATCTCCATCTTCGCAAAGAGATGTGCAACATGAAATGGACGGGGACAGATGTGGAAGAATGGAGTGATGGATAGCGAAGAGAACAGGATAGACTATATTTAACTCTCTCTTTGTAAAAAACAAAACAACAAATTCAGAAAATGTAAAATACTGCGCTTGTTCATCCTAATCCTAAGCTAATGATGAAAACGATCTGTGAAATCTGACAGAGAGAGCATTCAAAGAGTTTCAACGGCGGCTATAAAATGGACCCCTTCTTCTAGAAATTTCCAGAACCCCCCTCCCATCCTCCCTTTCCATTTCCAGCATCTCATGGCTGTTAATAACAGCTGACATGCTTGTAGAGTTGTGATTGGCCCCTGCAGCTGCGAGCTTAATGATGGAACACTGCTAATTTCATCAGGCAATCAGCTCAATTTGTGTGTGTCTGTGTGTGTGTGCGCGTTAGCATAAGAGCATTTCAAAATCCCCTGAATGATTAGCTCTCGTATATGTGAATGTGAGTGAGACGACACTGGGTTTAAGAGTGTGCTATCTGTTAAATGAGAGCGTTAACCCATCAGTGAGCAAAATTAAACATTGCAACTGACTGATGCACATAATGCTGATGTAGGGATGGGTCACAAAACAAAGTTTATCTACATGTTTTTCATAATAAAAAATACCCAAAATTATACATGGAACTATGGAACAGTCAGAATATTTAAATTCGCCATATAAAAATAAGGTTGTTGCAATTTTGTTTTCTGCAGATGTTACTGTTTTTAATAATGAACATAAATTGACATCTGCATCCTAACTCAAGCCACTGCTCCTGTGAACTCAAGCTACTGTCAAATGTACATTTCTAAGAGACAAAACATGTAATATTATTAATATTGCAGCCTGCACTGCAAGCTGTGCTGAAGATACGTGCCATCAAAGTCAGGAAACACAAACTATCACCCATTAGAACATGCAGAAACTAAGAAATAAATTTTTCTATTAAGACATTTATTTTGTAATGGAAAAATGACTGGGAAAGTGTAAAGAATTCAAAAACATGAAGTGTTTGTCGTGTTCTGACAATAAATAGTAGTTTAAAACCACAATTAACGGTTTGGTCTATACAACTTTCACAAAAATATATCTTTAAACTTGAAAGGAATAAAGATTTGGCATTTATCGTGATAATTATCGATATCAACCGATATGAAAAATGTTATCGTGATAATTTTTTGGGCCATATAAAATTGGGCCACGTTTTTTAATTGAAAGTCCTTCTACTTTCTGAAGATTATAGATAATCCAGCAGGGGGCAGAAGACATGTAGTATTTTATACAAAAGGACGTATTGATGTAGAAACCTTAAAAAAAGCCACATAACAAATATAATACAATGGCATTATAGGGTTAACTAGCATGCTAACAGTGTCCCTCTACATGCATTTTTAAGACACGGTGTCAAGTTAACAGTTGTCCAACTTATTAAAAAAACGCATCTTGAGACCCATGCATTCTGTTTTGCGATGCTATAAGTGTGCCTTTGGTAATTACACCCTAAAAAAAAGGCTCAGTTTGAGGACAGGTGAACCTGAATATATTTCTTTTACGACAGATTAGACATTTGGGCAAACCAGCCCAGAGAGTACATTTTAGAAATATATATTTCATGCTCATTGCTAGTATGAGGAGTGTGTTGGCATGTGCATGAGAGCTAATCCAAACACAAAGGCTCTGAGACAAAAATGCAACGGCTAATCTTCTCATTTTCCATCTCTGTAGCTCTTTTAAACTCTCTCTCGCTCTCTCTGTTCTCTCTCATCTATTCTTCATTTTTCTTCCTCTCTGATTGTACGCGCCCTCTCACCGTTGTCGCCATGAATGGGGCCGAATATTAAAATGTGATTTGATGAGCTTGGTGTTCTTGCTCTCTATCTTTTTGCCCTCCACTTTCATGTGCTTTCTCTCTCTCTTTTTCGCTTGATTTTCCCACACTCACGGTCTTGTTGCAGAAAGATGTGGAGTTTCAAACTCTCTCTCTTTTTCTTTATCGTATCCCTTGGGCCCATATTCGGTTTGCTTTTCAAATCATATTCTATAGAATTTGGGCAGAGGAGAAGAAGAAAAAGCTTAAAAGGGATGAAAAGGTAGCGATTATTGGAGAGGGATAGCTCAAAGCTCTCTGTCGGCTTGTTGTTCTGCTCTCTGTCACAGTACTTCCTCATGACAAGAGATGAGGCAAGTCCTTCAGTAAGACATGAAATCCCCTCAATCCACAGGATAGATCACGAAGAGCAAGACTGGAGGATATTCACAGCAGTGAAGGAACTACAGGCAAGCTAATGCATGGTTTTTCTAAAACGCATATTAAAATAAAATGACAAAAGTCAAAATTTCTCCAGACACTTAGTCTCACAATAAAACTTATTATAAATCTAGCCCAGATTTTCACTCTCTGCATTTTATTTGGGCCTTTTCAACAAGTCTTTTAATGACTGTTAATCAATAGCTTAATATATAATACTATATATAAAAAAATTCAATATATTTTATTTAATATACAAGAACAATTTTCATACAATTTTCAACACTGATAATAATAAGAAAATGTTTCTTTAGCAGAAAATCATTGAAATAGAATGATTTCTGAAGAATCATGTGACACTGAAGACTGGAGTAATGATGCTGAAAATTCAGCTTTGCCATCACAGGAATAAACTACACTTTAAAATATATTTAAATACAAAACATTTGTCACTTGTTTTAAATTGTAATATTTCACAATTTTATTGTTTTTACTGTATTTATGATCAAATAAATGCAGACTGTGTGAGAAAAACACTTACTGCTCCCAAACTTTTGATATAATTTATTTACTCATGTTTTCCAATAAATTACAAATAAGCCTGCAGTGCTTTCTCATGGGCGTTTAAAAGATTATACGCAGACACATGCAGCCTATAATAATCACCCCAAGTCCCATCCAACAATATTTTAAGCCAAATATTCTCTGATTCTCTACACACTCTGAAAGATATCTAATCACAGAAGTTAAATGCTTTCTGTAACACATTTTATTAACGCATCAGGGCACGTTTTTATGCAGTAATGAAAATGCCCACTCACATAGCTAATTGTCAGTGAGTTCACTTACTTCCCTCCACGGCGGTGTCATCCAGCAGAGCAGGAAGAGGATCCGGAGCGCTCATTTTTACTCTGTTGCCTTCTCTCTCCCTGTCCCTCTCTCTCTCCTTCTCTCTGTCTCTGTCTCGGTTGTGATGCGCGTTGTCGAGTTGTCGTCTCTGCTGTTTGTTCTTCTGAGCTTCTAATGCCTTCAGCTTACGAGCATGTTTATGGCCTTTATAATGAGCCTCAGCCTGATTCTAGAGAAAGACAGATAGAGAGAGAGATAGAGTAAAAGGACTGCAAAACCTCTCACATTTACAGAAACATGCAGGCATACACACTACCAGTCTACCACTACATTTGAATTTCCTTACAACACTAACATTTAATTAGATATGAAACGAATTATTATCAAATTTGATTAATTTGGAGCTGAGCATACATGAGAACTTAAAAACATCAAAGGATGCACATCAAAAAGTTGGCTGAGAGAAGTCCAAAGTGTGCAGAACTGTTATTATGGCTAAAAGCAAAACATGATTTGTTAAAGTCACCATGAATGTTTTAATGGAATGTTGCAGTATTTATTATAAATGATTTATCCGTGTATCATTATATATATTTTTTAATTCATGTGCTCTCAGAACGTTTAATCAAAATAACTTCCCCTCTCTCTTGCAAAGTCATCTCTTCTGGCGAAAAGGCGGGATAACCTGTCACTCATATGAGATCACAGAAATAGCAACCGTCCATTCAATTCCTGACGGACAAAATCAAGTGCCATCATTAGTAAATTTTTTCTTGTTCAAGAAGCCAATCCACTCGGATATACACTGATGAGTTAAAGGAACACTCCACCGTTTTTTGAAATAGGGCTTATTCACCTTCTTTCCTACATTTAGATAGGTGGGCAAATGCATTTTTGTCTCAGTGCATGCATTGTTTTAGTTTGACAGGGTCGACGCGAGCTTAGCTTAGCTTAATGAATGGAATCCTTTGTTGCCAGCTAGCATGTCCTGAGTAAAAGTGATAAAAAAAATATTTTGAAAACCCACCTAATTACTTCTTGTGGCCTGCGTATTCACAACGAGTACAAATAGCGATGCAGATTAACACTAGGCGATTTCCTAAGCAGATATTGACTTGGGACTATATTAGGGGTAAGCACAGGCGAAGCACCCTTGGGCGCAGAGATATCACGCAACACATGAAATCCCACAACTTCCGTCAACATACCGGCGTGAATAGTAGCTGGCTATTTTTCCTACAGTACATGAATGGCGATGAACACTGCTGATTTTGTGAGAGACGGAGAGGGTGACTTCTCAGACAGTCAAGATCCAGAACAATACAGAACAATACCTCTGTGAACCAGAGTTTTCAGAAGATGAGCTGCATGCTTTGGAAATAGAATGACAGGAGGTGGAGGTTGCGATCGCTCAACAGCCTGAGGACGTGAGGATGAGAGCCAACACGAACTGGTGGTGTGAATGTGGGGGAATATGCCAATCTATGCTGACTGAAATAGAGTGTCTGTTTCTGTGGCGAGTGGGACAAGTTACTGCCATCGATGACCAGGCTCAGCGCGTCAGATCAAGATGAGCGTGCCCGCAGTTGTGTCACAGCTACCGAGGATTTCATGTGTTGCGTGATATCTCTGCGCCCAAGTAGCAGTGCTTCGCCTGTGCTTACCCCTAATATAGTCCAAAGTCAATATCTGCCTAGGAAATCTCCATCGCTATTTGTACTCGCTTGCGCCGACCCTGTCAAACTAAAACAATACATACACTGAGACAAAAATGCATTTGTCGGAATGTAGGAAAGAAGGTGAATAAGCCCTATTTCAAAAAACGGTGGAGTGTTCCTTTAAAACATTATTCTGTACTTTCACTTTCCTTAAATCCCTCCCTATTCTAGCTTATGATACTCTAAGCAATGTCTGAAACTTTGTATTTTAAGCACTTCTTGTGTTTGTTTGCCTCTTCATGATGAATCACTTGCTGTATTCCTCATTTGTAAGTCGCTTTGGATAAAAGCGTCTGCAAAATTAATACATGTAAAATGAATAATAAAAAATTGCAAGTGGGTCGAACTGGCACATGCATATGCACAAAAACACATAAACATATTTATAGATAATTGGGTGTCTACACACACACACACACACACACACACACACACACACACACACACACACACACACACACACACACACACACACACACACACACATGTTGGCTAGTTTTCTGTTTCAACACTACACAAGCTAAAGAGTGAATGTTTCTAGACTTCAGCAATCATCTAGAGCTGTAATCCAGATTCCTGCTGAAATGTACTGTAATAATTCAGCATGTAATTAAAGTGAACATGAGCAGTTGACATGCTGAGCTGTGATTCCCTTATTGCATACTGAATCATTTTACAAATCGATTTGATTTTTGACACCAATACTGTTTAAAAAGCATAGAAATAACATTTAAAATTGTGAATGGAATGGCAGTTGGTTAAAGTTTTTCAAATTGGAAATCAAAGCTGACACCCAGTTCATCAAGCAAATCTCTGGCTAATATAAGTGCAGAAATGAGTCTGTGGGCCCAGAGGGAGTAATCAACCCGCTCAAATCCTCTTAAGTACTTAGCAGATGACCCTCATCCGGGGACGGGGGGGACAACACTGTCTTTGAACAGATGAGGAGGCGGGATGTTTATACACACCCCTATATATATCCCTATATATAGTTTGGTGCCAGGAAGATTTTTCAAAACGAATACATTTATTCAGCAAGGATACTGCTAAGGAAATGCTACCCAAGTATTTGAAGGTTGAGTAGCGAGCTCATTGGCTACTGATACAGCAGGAACCAATCAGCTGTGCCTTATAGATAACGATGTGATTATGAACATGTGAGTAAAAGGACATATTAGCCTGCACCAACTAGAGTTTCATGCCAGAACTTTGTATTTATTATGTTACAAAAGATTTATTTTTCAAATAAATGCTGTTCTTTTGAACTTTTTTTATTCATCCAAAAATTCTGAAAAAAACTCTCACGATATCCACAGAAATATTAAGGCGCACAACTGTTTTCAACATTGGTTGTAAGAAATGTTTCTTGAGCAGCAAATCAGCATATTCAAATGATCTGTGAGGTATGATAAATCAAATCTGTAGAGAATGGCAAAACAGAGAGAGAAAGAGGAGACAAGAAGAAACAGACAGACAGGCTAACAGAGAAACTAAAACAGAGAAAGACAGAGTGTTGTATGGTGAACCACGAGCAGTGGGAAACTAATGAGCAACTGATAGAATTTCAGACGTCTAACTGAGCAAACGCTGTTGGGTTTCTCTCTCAGAATATATCTGGGCTAAAAATGCCCCATATAGCAGTGAAAACTGAACAACAGAACAGTACCAGAAATGACGTCCTTAATCTATAGTTTTTCCACAGCTCATCAGGAACATACAAATACACCATTTTTAGGTGCACAGGTTCGTTTTCATGACTAAAATACTTATGTGAACCACATGTTACAATTAAAAAAAGTGTTTTGATTCTTACTCATGCGAGACACTGGTGATTAGCCAGGTACAAATGTTGAACATTAACAGTAATCATTTTATACTCTTCTATTCTTCTATATCATTCAATATTCTATATAATAATACTGTTATTTTCAGATTTAGCAAACTTACGGGGACATTTTCTTCTGCTATTCAATATATATATAGGCTATATTATTGCTGATTGATTATTGCTGCTGCATAGAAAGTATATAGATACACAGACACGCTGCTGTGAGAATGAAAGAGATGCTGCTGCTGCATAAATAGACACACACACTAAAAAAAAATTACATCCCCAAGTAAAAAATTTCAAGTGACCGATAACATCAACATTTTTCAAGTAGTCTGACGTATTATTTCTCATTGAGCCAATGTTAACAGACTATTGCAACGAGAATTTCACTTGGGCCAATTGAAAAATTTAGATGTTATCGGTCCAGGGCTCTACAGTGCGCCCATTTCACTCGCACATGCGAGTAAATATTTCGGCGTGCGAACGTGAAAAAATATTTGGGCGCACTCGTGCGAGTGACACAGCATTTTTCTATAGAAACAGCTGCAAATACATCATCATGAGGAGGGGCAGAGTAGGACACTATATTACCGGGAGATCAGTTATTTAGGCCTAAATCTTCAGTAGCTAAGAGCATATGAGCGGAGTGGAGCGGTGAGAATCTCCGCTCATCGCTCACGGAACTGTTCACCCCTTCCGCTCCCCCGCTCAAAGCTACATCAGGCCGCTCCGCTCATTTTCGCTCAGCGCTCAACGCAGTTTCCTTCGCGCTCCACTCAAATCGCCCCCCGCTCGCTCCAAAAAAGGAAAAAAATCTACATGTATATCACTTGTAGCAGTCCCCAACCTTTTTTGCGTCACGGACCGGTTTAATATCAGACAATATTTTCACGAACCGGCCAAGGTGTGGCGGATAAATACAACAAAATAAAATGATACGAACGGCATAAAAAATGGGTATTTTTTTTAAATAGCCTATAATAATAAACGTGAATCCAATGTGTAGGCCATACTAGCAACTTTATTAGCAGCGTCCTCGTAACATCGCGCCTAAAAACAACTGAGAAAGTCTGAACACAAACAAAATGCCCCCAAAAGAAAAAAATCTCCATGTTTTCGGTGCTGATGCGTTCATGTAACATGTAAGGGTGGCGCTGCCAATAACGCACCTAAAAGCTGTCACAACGAACCGGCAAAATTAATGATTATGAATATGTAAAATATAGCAGGAGACATTTTAATTGTTTACTAATAAACAATTTTTTTTTTTTTATGTCTGTGTCGGCTGGAAAGATGCTGACTCGCGATCTTCGCAGTATTGAACGCCCCAGAGAGAAATGCACATTTCATACGGATTACATAAGAGAGCAGTCTGTTTTCTTTCGTTTTGAATTGTTCTATTTAAAAGTAGACATTTCAAGCTTTATGTCTCAGGTCTGTGAGGCAAGTAGGCTATACGCTGAGTTTCGGTTCATTTATGAGACAAACTCCAGGTTCACCCGCCGGCGCCTTCGTGTCGTGATTATCTATTTTCTAATATATTTACTTATTTATTAAATCCAGACAATTGGTTGATGAAACACTGATCAAAATTAAGATACAATTAATACAAAACAAAATTAAATTTAAAGACAGGCTTTGTGCTTTCTGTTTGAGGTCTCAGTGAAAGTTTTAAAGCAGTCTTTTAGTGCCGCTGTCAGAGCGCTCACGTCCGTAACGGAGAATTGTCCCATCTGTAAAAAAAAATTTAAATTTTTTTTTTTTTAAATAAATTTCTAAATAAATGTGACTTATAGTCCAGTGCGACTTAGGCTATGCCTATATATGTTTTTTCTTCTTCATGGCGCATTTTTTGACTGATGCGTGGCGTGAGCGGAGCGGGAAATAGGGCGACGCTCCGTCCTTTTGAAATTGCCGCTCTGCGCTCTGTCCAAGATCCGCCCGCTCGCGCTCCACTCCGCTCACATGCTCTATAATGATAAACTTATACAACAAAAATGACTGTGCCCCCAAATATTTGTCTGTGCTCCTAAATTTTTTTATTTAGGCGCACCAGTGCTCCTTGTTCAAAAAGTAAGTGTAGAGCCCTGTATCGGTCACTTGAAATTTTTGATTTGGGAGGGTTAGAATTTTTTTACAGTGCAGAAATCCCCCAACAAAGCAGGAATGTGTGTGTGTGTTTGTTTTTCGATCCCAGTGGGGACCTGAATGCACACTGACTCATCGGGACTCGTGTCACCCTGGGGACCTAAATTGAGGTCCCCATGAGGAAACAAGCTTATAAATCATACAGAATTTGTTTGTTTTTTAAATATATATAAAAATGCAGAAAGTTTTGTGTGATGGGTAGGTTTAGGGGTAGGGTTTGTGTAAGGGGAGAGAATATACAGTTTGTACAGTATAAAAACCATTACGTCTATGGCAAGTCCCCACAAAGATCCAGACGTGTGTGTGTGTGTGTGTGTGTGTGTGTGTGTGTGTGTGTGTGTGTGTGTGTGTGTGTGTGTGTGTGTGTGTGTGTCACAAACTACTCTGAAATTATGGGCACTCAAGCTGGCGGATGTGACCGCGTGTGTCCTGGAAGCTATTTGGTCAATATAACATTCCAACTACATTACACAATTGTAAAATTGCTGTGGAAAAAACATAGTGGGCCCTATTTTAACGATCTGAAACGCAAGTATCAAACGCGAAACGCAATTAACTTAGTGGGCGGGTCTTGGGCGCTGTTGCTATTATACCGGCGGGATAAATGACTCTTGCGCCCGACGCAAATCTAAAATGGGTTGGTCTGAAGTAGCTTCATTATTCATAGGTGTGGTTTGGGCGTAACGTGAAATAAACCAATCAGAGCGTCATCTCACATTCCCTTTAAGAGCAGGCACGCTTGTTCTATGGCGGATTGCTATTATAACGGCGGATTTGCCAGGCGCGCGCCAGGAGCGGTTCACAGCCGAGGAGACCAACGTTCTCGTCAGGGCCGTAAAACACAGAGAAGTAACATTAGGGATGGGAGAAACCCACCCAAATTGGCTTCGGTTAAACAGGCGTATAATAATTTGTGTAAATGTGTAAGCTAGATTTATGGCTATTTTTTCACATCTCATGGACACAACAATGATTTCCCTCATGTGTTAATATTTTTCCTTGTAATAATGTATGATTTGCAAAAATGAAAACTGCTGCTTCTGTGTAGATGAGAGAATCAAAGTTCATGCGCGTTGTGCACACGCTACATTGATTGGCCAAGCATGCTCCCTTAAAATAGCATATGAATAACATGCGCAACAACGCGCATTGTTTTCTAAACCTGCAAAATAGCATCACGGAATGTTTGCGCCGAAACACGCCTCTTTTCGCTGCACCGCCCCCGGGAGCGCAAGTTCATTCCCTAGTTTACCGGCGTGCGTCTGTGGAGGAAAAAAAGTCCACTGTGCACGGGTGCAAAATAGGAATGATACATGCATCGGTGTACAAAGTCAATTGCGCTGGGTGCAAGATAGGGCCCAATGTCTTTCAGCTTTATCCCAGTTTTTGAATGCCAAATATTAAATAGTAATTTTACACACTAGCTATATAAATATATAAATAAATAAAACACTGACATAACAGTTCCCCCAAAAATGAAAATATTGTCATCACAATTCTTGCAAACCAGCCTGAAACCGATCAAGTGTCGCTCAAAGGCTGACAGACACTATAAGTGAGTGGGACATAATTGTTTATGACAACACAAGCAGCATGAATCTGGCAATGGAGATAAGAATGCTTTCATTTCTCATGCACATCATCTCATCTGCGCGGATCTTCTCTCCTCTCACACATGGCTGTCCAACACAGCACTAGACTTGCCAGAAACAAAAAGGGCAGTTAAAGCTGCACTACACTGTTGAGTCATTTACAAAAAGACAATCTAAACTCATATGATTTTTTGTTTGCTGTGGAACACACAAAAAGATGAGGGGCTGTTTTCTCGTTAAAAAAAAGGTATAAACAATAACCATGAAAGTAGTTCTTATGACACACATTACATGCCAAGTTTTCCTAACAATAGCTTTGTTTGAGGAACAGGCTGAAATTTTAGTAATTGTGCAATATTAATCTGAACCTCTGAAATTTAAAAATGGTTCTTGTGTGTTGCAACCATAAGTGAATGAGATTTGAGAGCTGTGGCAGAGCTACATTTTAGTCAGTTCTTCACACAAAGCTTTTATATGACTCAAAATATAGAGTCATATGACACACTTTTATGGGGCTATTTGGTGCTTGACAGCTGTGATCACCATGAAATTTTGTTGTATGAAAAAAGAGAGATTCTTCAAAAATTATTTTGGAAAAATAACATCATACAACTTTTGAACAACATGACCGAAAATAATGACAGAATTTTCATTTTTGAAAACATGAAAATTCCTGTCATTGATTTTATGTAGTACCAGTTTTATATAAGCAATAAGAGACTCAAGGCTGTGGTATACTGTATTCAATATACAGTAACACCTAATATTGCTTAATAGGATTTGGTTACAGCTAGTCTGCAGTAATTATAATAATACAATAGAAGTCAATGGAAGTACCATTTAACTGTGTGTGTGTGTGTGTGTGAGAGAGAGCGAGAGAGAGAGAGAGAGAGAGAGAGAGAGAGGAGAGATGTTAAAGAGACTGTGATAGTTTCACATTATCAAAGACAAAATGAGAAGACCAAAGAGAGATTAAAAAAATTCCAGAAAGAAAGAAAGAAAGAAAGAAAGAGAGAAAGAACAAAACAAAGGAAAAATGCTGTAAGGTATGAAACAGCTTTTACCCGTCCAGCGTGATGTTCACTGTCTGTCATCACAACTGCGGAGGGTAAAACACACACACACTACACACTAACCGTGGAGTTGAAGCGCAGGTGGCAGATATTGCATGAGATGACCTGTTTTTTCTTCAGAGACTGAGGAACACCAAACGTATGGTTTATCACGGCCTTCTGCACGGGGTCCATCTGAGGGAAGGGTGAGAAAATTAGGTTAAAATGGACTGCGAAAAATAATTATTTGTACAAATCAGTTACTTCCAATCAACAGACTCTCTCTCCGGTCATTCAAACACATTCCTTCCATCCCAGCGGCCCTCGGAGCAACCCTGAACCTGACGCCCGGGGCCGAGGGACTTTCCCCTGACACTCCTCGTCCTCGCCCTGGGAATATACACCACATCACAGTGACTCTGCAGCTGGTCGCACGTCTATTTGTTTTAGAGCCTCGAGAATGTTCTTGTTGTTCATCCGCAGTCATCCCTGACCGGCTGGGAAGCTGCCAGGTCAATGTGTGTGTGTGTGTCAGTGAGTGTGTGTGTGTCTGATGAAGCCTATTGTCGACTCTGAGTACTGGAGAGGGTCAGAAGATAAGCATGATACTACTGCAGGAATGAAGGAGGTGAGATGAGAAAGATGAGGGAAGAGAGGATGATGAGCAGAGCGGAAGACAAAATCAGCAGTAAAAAATCAAATGAGATGAGAACAGATCACACAAAACAGGAAGAAAATACATGAGATGAGATGAGCAGATGAATCAAGTCAAAAGTTGCAATAAAGAGATGACAAATAAGATGAGAAGAGCAGAGCGAAGTCACGTGACGTGCTCATGAAGCTAGTCACACTTGAGTAGAGCTCCATACATTTGGCCCCTTTTTTGTCGACAACGAGTGATACGTTTGACAGAATGGCTAACACTGTAGCACCCTTTGAGGACATTCTTAAAACTGAGTTGACAGCGATGCGGAGTGAATTTGCCTCTCACATGTCAGCTGTCCAGACGCCATGCTCGAAACTCGATCTTCTTACAGGTGAGAAGTGCGTTTGCACCAATTCGGAGGGAAATGAGGGAAACTGGCATCCAGAATTTCCTTCTTTATCCTGCAATGCTGAATTTCATTCTCAGTTAAGGTGAACCAAAAATGCTGTACTCCCCAGAGGAAGCAAGACACTTTCTCATTTGCAATTTAGCCTCTAACCCCCTGTGAACTTCAGCTGGACATTTGCTGTCTTGGAAAATTGGTCTCTTCTCCCTACCTCTTTTCATGCTCGTATATCGGTGATTATCGGTATATCTACAGTTTATCCCTATAAACTGAAACATCTTATTTTTTCGGGGGTTCCATAGAGGCAGTGTAAATCTCAGTTTGGTCCTATTGTAACTCATCTCCTCTTCACTTGGAGGGAAGCCGAAAAGCAAACACAACAAGTTACAATCTGGCATAGACATTCGCCAATTTTCCATAATAATATGGGTCTAAAATTATTTTAGAACATTAAAGCACAATATAATTACATCTTTTTTTCATGTATTTGTGCATTAGGTTGGCCCTTCGGGCATATGTGGTGCCTTTGGATTGCCATTTACCCATTCACCCTTTGCGCAAACTAATCCTTCCCTTTAAGAACTCTCCCTCTTCTGTTTCAGTTATTTATCTGTATCTTCTTGAGCATTCATACAAACCCTTATCTATTAAAACAGTTTGGGCCAAGGATCTTAATGAGGATGTGCATGTTTTATTTTCAGATCAGGTATGGAGGATGTTTAAGCTGTCTTCAAAGAACCCCAATCATCAAATGATACACTGGAAATGACTACATAGGGATTACTTGACTCCAATTAAACGTTTCTATATGAATCTATCCTCCTCTCCTAAGTGTAATCTTTGTTCCCAAGGTTCTCTAGGCACGTACTTGCACTTCTTTTGGGATTGTCTCTCTCTCTCACCTTTTTGAACCCAGCTCTCACAGGACTTATCATATCTGTTGGATGTTGGTATATGTTTGACCCCACGCCACTTTTTTTTTAATGATTTTTGGGAACTTACCTTATCCATTCAACAAAGATATTTACTGTTAGCCGCTCTCACAGCGGCAACAAAAATGCTAGTCAACCGCTGGAATCCAGCTCACACAATGGACAGACGAACATAGACAGTGTCTTTGTTGGACATTATATCCATAGAACTCGCAACTTCTCGTATGCATGGATCCAATGTTAAGACTGTGAATTTATGGCATGCTGCTTTTGATATTGTGTCAACTTTTTTAACATCTTTGTAAACTTTTTAAATGTTTTATTATGTCTACATTCTTTGTTTGGGGGGGGGGGGGGGGGGGTATATATAAAAAAAGAAAACTCAATAAACAGTTGATAAAAAAAACGAGAAGAGCAGAGCAAAGATGAGATGAGAAGAAACAAAAAAAGAGAAGACACAAGAAGACCCTAGAAGATAAGAGAGGATATGACAAGAGATAAAAAGACGAGACAAGATGAGACGAGACGAGAAGTGGAGCAGTAATATCAAGAGAAGTGTAGCAAGAGACGAAAAAAGACGAAGAAGGTGAGATGAGATAAGACGAGAAGCAAAGAAGCAAAAAGAGAAGAGAGGAGAAAAGAAGTGAAGAGAAGAGGGAATAATTAGAAGATGAAACAAGACACAACACATCATGAGATGAAAAGTAAAGAGACAATAAGGAGACAATATGAGATGAGAAAACAAATCAGCTGAAAAGAGAAAAGAAGAGAAAAACCTAGCAGAGGAGAGCAGAAGAGCAAAATCAAGACAGAGAAGAGATGAGAATACTAAAGGAGCAGTAAAGAGAAGAGGAGAGGAGAGGAGCAGGAAGGAAAGCAGTGGAGCTTAAGAGAGGAGAGAGGTCACTGACAGCTACTTTGCTGTAGAGACAGGTGCATTTATCACTCTAGTACACACACACACACACACACACACACACAGAGCGGGAACCAGCACCGGACTATATATTAACAAACGCATATATCTTATAAAGACGTGCCATTGGTGTCTAAGATATTATTTTGAGTCGACCTACAGTGTACACATGGAGAGTGTGTAAATGTAAATGTGTGTCCAGAATCCAGATATCAGAAGAAAGAGAACCCTGTTACACACACACACACTGCCTCCAAAACTGTTCACAGAGAGTCTGAAACTAAATCTAGATCCTAATCTGAGTTGCTGCTCGAGTCTTAAATCTAAAATTACTATCTAATACAATACTCCTCTGTTTAGCGGGCCTTTTTACAAAGATTCTGCACTTTGAAAAATACCCTGCAGCCTGCTGAATCGGTCCTGACATTTAGAGCTGACAATTGGGCCTTTAAAATGTTCTGAGTTAACTTTAAATGATGACACATCTGGGAAGGTGAGGTTTAGAAAATAAAACCGGGAGTGTTGATTAACTCACGGTGTTGAAGTTGGGGAACAGGCTGAGGGGAGAGGAGCCACTGAGCCGGAAGGGCAGGAAGTGTTTCAGGTCCAGAGGGGTCTGCAGCGGGCGACCCTGCATCTGTAATGAGGCCAGCAGGGGGCTCCCCTGAGCAGTTGTACCTGAGAAGAGCAAAGACAACAACTAACACATATTAGAGAAAATCACCCATGTTCAGGCCAGTATTTAAATCAAGCAATTAGTGCACAAACACCATGATCCATGAAGAGAGGGGAGATACTTAGGCTCACAGTTCAGTAAACCAGAATCAAATGAGTTTCAACTTATCATTATAATGACACAAAAACACAGGTGACTGATCTGATCTGATCAGGATTATTGGCTGACCTATTCAGTATTAAGTTAACATTGCAAGAAAAAAAAAAGAAGAAAAAAAATCAGCCTGAGAGGATTTCTATGAAAACTGAATCTTTACGTAAGGAGTAAGTTCACATAAATTGGGCCACTTTGTGATATTGACTACAGTTATTTATCTTTTCTTTTCTTTTTTTGTCCTTTTGTACAATACATTTCCATGACTTTTCAAGTTGTTTGTGATTACTTGATAAGGTTTTTTCACAGAAACTGTCTGGTTACTGACATTCTTCTAAATATCTTCCTTTCTGTTCAGCAGAAGAAAGAAATTCATACAGGTTTGAAACAACATGAGGGTGAGTATATGATGACAGAATTTTCATTTTAAAGTGGAGTATCCCTTTAAATGGGACGTGACAGATCACTGTAGCGCCTCAGTTCAAGAGGCAGCGCAAGTCTTTTCTTCCACTTTAATACAAATTATATCTAGAAAAACATGCATGAATATCGGAAGGCATGTTGAAAGACAGTACCCGGCGCATGGTCTAAAAGGGTTGTCCCTATTTTCTTATTGAGTAATGGGTGTGTTTTGGGCGTAACGGAGTCTCATCTCCCATTCCCTTTCAAAGCCAGTTGCGATCGCGCAATGGCGGATTCGCTATTTACATGGTGAAATTTGCAAGCAGAAAGACTGAATGCTTCTCCAGAGAGGAAACGGATCTGCTAGTGCGCAAGGTCACGCAAGCAGATCATCTACGGGACAAGCCGGGTTCCACCATATCTTTATGTACACAATAATAATCTTTTACATTGTAATCCTATTTGCCATGTTTGTGTGC
>NW_028117847.1:0-16716 GCF_965113295.1 Leuciscus leuciscus
ATTATGATTATGGACCTAATTTTATTATTGACCGAACTTATTCACTTCAAATCTCTGGGGTTACTTCAAGTAAATATATTACGTCAAAGAGGTTCAGTTGACAAAAATGTTGGGGAATCCCTGCACTGTATGTAAATATGAAATGACTTAATTCATGTAAATAATGAAATGAATAATTTTGTACATTTAAATGTGTTTGAAAGACAAAAATCCTTCCATAGACAGTAAAACATTATAATGCTCAATGAGTGATAATTCAAATAATAATTAATGTGTTCATCAGGAGCTGATTAGTTACACAAAGTTGAGAAAACACAAAGTAAATACAGTGATCAGTTGCCATGTGCGTCTCAGTTTTTAGCGATAGTCACATGACTAGTGGCTGGTCTGTGTGTGCAATTCCACAAACCTGGAAGACCATCTCAACAGATATTAGCAGTAAAAACTTTTGTAAAAAAGGAAGTTGTTGAAAGTAGTAGGGTGAATCAATGCATTATTAATAATGTACTGCCATTTTGAGAAGAATATGTAATCAATCAATAAAAAGGTAACTGTGGTCTGTAGTATTTTAAAATGTAACAAACTAATCACAAGTACTTCATTTTTTGGAATCTGATCACGTAATCCAGATTACATGTAATCAGTTACTACCCAGCACTGATAGTAGTGCGCTACAAATCATTCATAACTCTTCATTGCAATACAGGTTTGCAATTTTTGTAAGGCAAACACTTTTGCTGTACAAAATTGAACTTTTTTTCATTTCAACATTTTTTTTTTCCCCTCTACAGAGCACATATGTGTGCCATATCGGATCATCAGCTCTTTTGACTCAGGCCAGTAACCTCACAGACCACTCTAGCAACTTTCAAGGACACAGCATAGCAACAGAACACACCCTCAACACCCCAGAATTTTGTGAGGTGAGTCACTCGCATTTCCTTCAAAAGATGTAAAAACTTAGTTTACATTTTCAAATTGTCGAACTTTAAACAGAGCTTCATCAAATACACCATTCAAACCTGTAGCTTCAAGTGCTTCCTGTGACATCCCAACACTGGCTTCCTTGAGCACTTGACGCACAAACACATAGTTCAGGAGTGATACGTGTAATCCTCAACACTGTTTATATAGCCAGTTACTGCAAACCACTATATAGAGCAAACTCAACGCAACACTCCAAACCTCCTCTAAAAAATAACATCCCCTCACAAACAGCAACACATCGCAACCGCACAATGTTGCTAACCAGCTCTAAACCACACCGCTTAGTTCACCCACCATGGTGCACTCCAGGGGCAAACTACATCAACACCTCCCTGCCCCGTTTTTCCTCACCTCTCTTATTTTATCTTACCTCTCTGTGCTCTCTTATTGCCCTCTCCCTGCATTCTTCTCTCTTTTCTCTCTCTCCACACATAATTGATTAAGGGCCGCTTCCATAAATCAATTTGGTATGGGCATCAGTCAGTAATGAATGGGGGAAGCCCCCCTCCGAGCGTCCAGTATTAATCTAGCACAGCAGGCTCTTCTACTCAGAACTCTCTGTCTTTCTCTCTTTTTCTCCTTTTCTTTTTTGCGTTCACAAACACGCACACACTCGCATACACGAATTGGACACAACTGCCAAAAACACACTCTATGAGCCCAGAGGGGAGCTGCTTCTCATCCTGGATGAAAGAGAAAGAGAAGGACGGGTGGAAAGGATGGAAAAATGAACGGACAGGCATATGAAAGAGAGAACTTGTGGTAAAAACCAGCGATGGCAGAGCAGAAAAGGAGTGATGGCAGGAGTATGTACTCAAACACACATACTCGCTCTCATTGATTCCTCACAACCAGACTCTGGACAATGTTCCAATGAAAACCAAAACTTGTTTTCTTAAATACACACACACACACACACACACACACACACACACACACACACACACACACACACACACACACACACACACACACACACACACACACACACAGTGTTGGGGTAACTCATTACAAGTAACGTGAGTTATGTAATCCGATTACTTTTTTCAAGTAACTAAGTATTGCATTACTTTTAAATTTACAACGAAATATCTGAGTTACTTTTTCAAATAAGTAACGTAAGTTACTCATTATTCATTTCACTTTTGGTGTGAAATGGCCTTCAAATTTGCAGAACAGTTTTTTTTTTTTTTTTTTTTTAACAAACAAGCAAGCCCAGCCTAGGTGAGAAAAAGTAATGCAAAAGTATTCCACAAAAAGTAACTAGTAACGCAATATTGTAACACATTACTTTTAAAAGTAACTTTCCCCAACACTGTTTATATATGTATACAAATGTATACACACACATAAATACTACCATTCAAAAGTTTGAAATCAGTAAGATTTTTTTTATGCAAGGATGCATTATATTGATCCCAAGTGACAGTGAAGACATTTCTAAGGTTACAAAATAATTAAATTAAATGCTGTTCTTTTGAACTTTATATTCATCAAAGAATCCTGGAAAAAAATGATCAAGGTTTCCACAAAAATATCAAGCAGGACATCCGTTTTCATCATTGATATCTAATTGATCACTAAATCAGTATATTAGAAGGATTTCTGAATGATCATGTGACACTGAGACTGAAAACTGGAGTAATAATGCTGAAAGTCATTGTCATCACAGTAATAAATTACATTTTAAAACATTAAAATAGAAAAGGAAAAAAGTCGGCACACCACCGCTCCAGAAATGTGAAAAATTTAATGATAGACTCAGACGAAGAGCCGATGTGCTCGAAACGTTACCACCTGTTTGTGAGTCTATCATTAAATATTTCACATTTCTGGAGCCGTGGTGTGCCGACTTTTTTCCTTTTCTATTAATTTCCTTGTTGAGCACCCAATTTGAGCAACATATTGCTTTGCTGTGGATGTGCGTGCTTTGGATCTGATTTTACTAAAACATTGAAATAGAAAACAGTTTTAAATTGTAATAATATTTCACACTATTACTAATTTTATATTTTAATTTTATATTTTATTATACTTCATATTTATGTGCTTTAACAGTTTTAAATTGTAATAATATTTCACAATATTACAAATTTTATATAAAAATTTAATATTTTATTATACTTCATATTTATGTGCTGTATTTTTGAAAAGCTGAGTCACAAATTCCTCCTCATCGTTTGCACAAATAAGCATTTACATATGCATACTTGAAAATGCACCATAAACAGTGTACAATCCAGGCATTTACAGCCTACAAAAAGCGTACTGTGGCATTTGTGGTTACCCAGAATGCAATGGAAAATAAACAGTTTTGATGTTTCTATCCTGATCAGGTAACTATTATTGTAATATTGCTCCCCATAAATAAATGATTTCTTTTAATATCCATCTAGATAAGGTTAGACACAGTACTAAGGTTTGAGATGCACTATATTGCATATTTAGAACTGACACAGATTTTCCTCCCTTTACTTTAGCCCAGTTCTTCTTTCTTTACACTTTTAGTTTTTTCATCACTGCTGTTTCTCGCCTTTCAGTACCTCAGTTCTCTCTTCCTCCCCTTCCACCCCGACTCTCTCAGCTGCAGAGTGTAAGCGCTGACGATAGCGTAAGCCATATAGACTTTAAAAACAGTTTGTCTTAATGAGCTCTGAGGAGGCGGGTCACAGCTGAAGCCAATTGCGAGCCCTTCCTGTCGGCATGGCTGCAGGCTCTGAGGTCACGGGGGGTCACTCTGGCCCCACCGGCCCAACGGTCTTATCCACAGATGCATACTTACACTCATGGGGACACATCTGGTTCTGATGCAACACTCAGCCGGCTCTCAGGGTTTAGGGGAGAAAGGGAAAGGGTCACATACTTCTCAGTGTCAAAGTCAGGGCCGAAGGTGGCATGTGCTCGAGGGGAATTTCTTGATCTTTCTCCTCTTCCTCGTCGGTCGGAGCTGAGAGCAGGTGAGATCTGGATAAATCGACGTGGCAGCGCTTTGAAGGCATTGCCAGTAAAACGAGCAACTATTAACGATCGTAACTAACAAGCTGCAGGCCTCGCTGATGCACATTCTCATGGTTGTTTAATGCTTGTCTATTGCCATGTGTGCGTGCTCTTTCATGGATGCCTAAAGCTAATTCTTCACAGACCAAAGCACTATTTCATACCCCCTCACAGATCTGAAGATCAAACATTAATGTACCTGCACACATACGGTAAACATATGCAGGTTTGTTAAAGATCAGACACGCATTTACACGATTTGTTTGATTTATGCGATTATGCGTTCATGCACATTCATGGTCAGTGTTGGGGGAAAGTTACTTTTGAAAGTAATGCATTACAATATCACGTTACTCCCTAAAAAAGAACTAATTGCGTACTAGTTAAGTCACATTTGTGTTACTTTTTCTCACCTGAGCTGGGCTTGCTGGTTTGATTTTTAATAACAAATAAACAAAAGTTCTATTTTTGGCAAATGTAAAGGCTCTTTCACAACAAAAGTGATATGAATAAGCCTTCTGCTGGATTGCAGAAGAATAGAACGCAGGAGAAGAAAGTTCCACAATCTTAATTTAGCGATAAAAACAAAACAAAATTGTGATTTTTTTTGCTTATTATCCTTTAAGTTCAAAAGCATTGGTTAATAAAGTGAGATTAAATACATAAAGTGTGTAATTTAACATATTTAATTATTGTATTCTGAGTTTGCATTTGTTGAGAGAAATCGGACATGGGAAAACAAAGTTGCATTTATTAGCATTTTCTTTGCTGATTTGGGGGGTAAAGCTGTAAATTATGCAGAACTTATTTAAATGTTTAAAATAGATTGAAGCTGAAGTGTGTAATTATTGTATCTCTAGCACCATGATATGGACTGTTAAACAATGATTGTTCCAAAGGTTTTCCTTAACAATCCTCTATCTGCCATTGGTCGGCCAGACAGATAGTCCTTTCCCAAACTCACGTCATTGGTTGAGCCAGATGCCAAGTCACCTGACAACTTGCTGTCAGACGGACTGGGATCTGGCTCAACCAATGACATGAGTTTGGGTCAGGAGGACTATCTGTCTGGGATGCTTAAACAAACAGAGTAATGTTTTAATAACACCACAGTGACAGTTCTCACATTTTGGGGAAATCAGCCTAATGGCTTACTTATAACATGATAAGAGAAAGTTTTTTAACAATGAAAAAACACTCCAGCTTCAAAAGGAGCTGAGATTACTTCACTTTTATTGGTTTCTGAAATACAAAATATTTAATAAGCAAACATGCAATGGAATGTGTGGAACTTTGGGAATGGCATTCCGATTGTGTGGAGGAAATCTCCGGGTGCAGATTCCATGTGGGCCTGGTCGTAGTCAAACGAACTTAATTTAACTGTGTAAATTCACTAAAGCTGGTTCAATTAAGGTTAAAAACACAATAGTCACATTAACCATCAGCGATACACACATACGGATCTGAGGTGCTACTAATGAAGGCAATTGCACACCTTTGCAGGAGCTTGCATGTCTCATTCTTTACTAGTTTTGCTTCCAGATGCTACATACACCTGAACCTATAAAACGGAGTGCGTTATGCCAGTAATTTCTGTTCTACTTCTTCACACACACACAAACATGTACACACATGGCACCATAATTGGCTCCTACTCCCTTATCGGCTCCGACTCTACACCCCCCAACCCCTAACCCCTACCCCACCCTTAACAGGCCCATAAAAGCACATCTGGAAAGTCACTCTTCTCCTCTCACCCTTTCCATCTCTCTCTCTTGCTCCCTCATCTTGCTCCCTCATGCAGCCGACAAGACGAACACCACAGAAAGAGGCTCTCATGAGCACCTACAAACACAGAAATAACACTGTCAGCCTAAGTGAGACATTCTAATGAGCCATCACCACAGAGAAGAGGCGGAGGGTGGGCTGAGAGAAAAAATGATACACATGCAGATAGCGTTAGCCGTAATGACCGCTCTGGATCTATGAGGTGTGATTTCATGAAGTACCATGGAGATCCACTCACTGAATTGAAGCCATTTTGGCTCATATATATTAGCATATATATATAGCTAAAGGACTAGTCCCCTAGTTGATGTTTTCGACATGACTACATTTGCGCTTGCTTATTTTTCAGCCATTTTTATATATATCAATATATTTTCTTTCTAGATATACTCCCCCCAAAAAAAATATATATATATTATGCTCAACAAGGCTCAATTTATTTGATCAAATGTACATAAAAACTGTAATATTGTGGAGTATTAGTACAATTTAAAATAACTGTTTTCTATATTACATTTTTTTTATCCCTTTGATGCAGAGCTGAATTTTCATCATCGTTACTCCAGTCTTCAGTGTCACATGATCCTTCAGAAATCATTTTAATATGCTGATTTGACTTCCAAAATGATTTTGAATAGAATAATATTTTGTAGCATAGAAATGCCTTTGTTACTTTTGATCAGTTTAATGCTTGCAGAATAAAAGTATAATTTAAAAAAAAAGAAAAAAAAAAGAAAAAAAAAAGCTTTCTGACCCCAAACTTTTGAATGGTAATGTATATTTGTATTGTCCAAAATACATTTAAAACATTTTTTAATTTGCATTCACTCATGATTGGAAATGTATTTTCTTGCATCTTCAAGTCATTTTGTAATATATATTGGTATTTGAAGGTTTAATCCAAATGTATTTTAGTTAAAAAAGCCAAGCTGTGTACTCACTGCTTTCAACATATAGAAATACATTTAGGCCAGAAAACTAAATTCCATATGGGTTGCAAATGTCTTTTCCAACATGACGATTTTTTTTTTTTTTCTAAGGCAGGGTTTCCTTTCTTTTAGCAGTTATGTTGAGAATTGTGATTTTTTTTCTTTAATTTTTCAACAAATGGCATGTCACGTCCTTATACCATCTCTGATATAGCCCAAGTTTGAGCTCTAACTCATTCAAACACATGATCTAATTATTGGTGTTAATTTAGCATGTAACCTGTTTAAAATGAGCAGTTGTGACTGTACTGTATTGTACATATGCACATGTTTGAGCCACAATGTTTCTGACTCTTGTGTTCTGTCAACTATGTTTATCCACTCGTGGGAAATCGGAAACATCAGTACTGGGCACAGTTCATCCACCTCAGCAAAACGAATGCTGTTCTTACTCCATATCGGAGTATTACACATTTTTTGTGTGTGTGAAAAACAGCTTGAACTATCTCCGGCACTGGTACTATAACTATATATACATTTAATGAGAGCCTCTGTGGCAAAGTAATGGTTGGTTGGGTTATGGGGTACGGCACTAGAAGGAGGCATCGGTTTCGACGAAAGGAAGGAGTGACTCGCTATGTTAATTCATTGAGATATCTCTCCACAGATAAGCTGACACAGTCTGATTCAGTCTGGCTGTGATCATTCACTCTCTGTTTTCCAACGGATCCAGGCACAGGACCAGGAAGAAAATAAAACAAGCCACAAGAATCTCCTGGCTAGGCTCTCGACTCCTTTTTTTTTCCCGTTTTTTCTTTTTGCTCTACAACTTCTTTAGGCCCAGAGAGAGCAAGGGGGAAAGAAAAGGGGAGTAGGAAAAAAGACGCCAGCATTTTTTATTCTCATTTTTAATGAAGTCTTGAGAAATGGGAGGCATAGCAGCACGGGTTGAGTTTCACTTTTGGGCCCAAGCCTCTTAAGCAGGAACATATGCAGCTCCTGGGCCCGAGGGCTCAGGTTACTATGGGGGGCACTAAAAAGTCGAGTGAGAGAGAGCGAGAGACACAGGGTAATACAGAGGGAGACAAGCGAAGAAGATTAAGAAAGAATGTGTGTGTATTTGTGTGTTAAAAGTGAGAAGCAGAGAGCGAGAGAAATTAGGAGAGAGGGAGCGGGAAACGGGTGGGTAGTTCTGCGGTAGGTAAATAGAGTTCTGACCCGGGCCCAGTCATTGGAACAGCAGGCCTTCTGCTCCACGGGATTTTCTCTGGGTTTTGTTTTGTGTGTGTGTGTGTGTGTGTGTGTGTGTGTGTGTGTGTGTGTGTGTGTGTGTGTGTGTGTGCTTGAGAGTAAAAAAAAAAAAAAGAGTGGGAGAGAATGAGGGAACGAGAGAGAGAGAGTTTGAGTCAGTGTGTATGTGAGTGTGTGGTTCTCTTTTGGCTTTCCAGAGACCGCACATTATTTTTGTGAGGGTTTTTTATCTTCAAAGTCACTGTATCCACAAAGTGCCTGTGTTTGCCTTGCTCGCTCGCCATTTTGAAACATTCGCAATCACAGGGTTGTTGTGGACATGACGGCAATCTTGCTTCCACAGTAAAAAAGCAACACGACCGACATGCATGCTCATGCGTACACACATAAACCCACACACACTCACAGAAGGCCAGTTTGGATGACGAGGTGTTTGAGTAAACAGTGTTAGTCCATAAAGTTGTTGCTTTGTGTTTGTGGATACATGTTCCATCCAAATAAATCCAGAGCGCCTATCAGATGCAAAACCCGTAATCAGATTCTGGAATAAATTGCAAACTGTTAAAAATAACTTTCTTATTGGAGCCATGTGTGGATTGGATAGGGGGGATGTTGCTGTGGTGGGTCATAGTGAGTTGTAGTATGAATCAAACCAGTGGAAAAAAACAGTTTGTCTTTTCTGAGATAATACAGCCACGTGAGCCATGGCTGCGGCGTGTTTATTTATTCTCACAACTTAGTGTGTGTATGTTAATACACAAACGCACACTGAACACGATTATACAAACACGCATGTCGTGTACTGGCCCTTCTTACCTACACATACACTCTTTAACCTTGATTAAAAATGTCTTGTTGCTTTGCATTCACACATCTACACATATTAGATGGGGGTAATATATAGTAGAGGTATATTTTATGATAAAGACTGTACTTTAACTTGTGTATTTAATGGCTGGTTACCGAAATAAATAAATTAATGAACATTAAATATAGATTTAAATTTAAATGATTTTATTATGTGAAAAAAAAAAAGAGTGATACAAGAGATATGACACCAGGTAGCACTAGTTGCCTGGGACAAAAGTCAGTTATATCGAGTACAACAGTCGGCTCCGGAAATAAAAATTCTATTTATTTTTAGCGATACAACTTATAAACGTATAATTATTAAAGCCTTTAAGTGTACCGTCTTGTGGTTGGCTTCGTTAATCGCTTATAACTCTTTAATGAATACTTTAAAAAAATTATTGTATAAACACTTCCGGGACTATTATTGTGCGTTCCATTTGTCCTCAGAAATGGGAAATTTCTAGTTTCCTAGTAGGAGATTTTAAAGGTGGGGTAAGCGATATTTCCAAAACACTATTGGACATTGTTGTTATTTGAAATCAACCCAAACAAACACACCCCTCTCTTCATTGCTCCGCCTCCAAAACTCACTCTCCAGTCCTAACCGCCCTGTTTCGATTAGGTCTCGAATCCCGATCCCACTGCATGCGAGGCGAATGCACTAACAATCGTCAGCGCGACTCTCACTAGCTGGCCTCCGTTACACACACAATCCAAGAGTAGATGTCTAAATAAAGCGCAGATAATGAACAAATGACAAGGAAGCAAAAAAAATACAGTACGTACAGTACACAATAGTACAAACGAGACTTTGTTGTTTGTTGCCAACAGCACAGCAGCTTCAGCCTCAGCCGTAGTGAAACAGTATAATATATAGTTTATTAGCACTTCTGTTTGTGTGTGTCTCAATAAACTCAGTGGTTACTCTCCAACCTCTATTTGTGGACATAACACTTCGGCATTTTCTGTGCAAAATACTACTTTTTATGTGTTTGTTTTCCAAAAGAGCAAGCATAACAAAGGTTTACCGCGTCTATCTTAGTTTTCCGACCTGAGGTCAGCTGGGGTGTGACATCATTCCCAGCTCTGACATCCCTCTTCCGAGGTAAATGGAACGCAGCAAAACGCCGTTAAAAAAGTAGATGGGCACTGTTGCACTTATAACTGAACCACAGCAGTTTTTTGTGAATCAAGCAAGTCTCCATATCTCCGCACAACACAGAATACGTTTATCCAACTAATTTACATTCAAAGATGCTTTATGACAGAATTCACAAAACCCATAATGGTAAGATTTCAGTTGGATTGAAGACATTCCTTTATTGAGACTAAAAGAAAAACTGACGTGTGTGAGTTCCTTTACAAGCCTGTAAGAAGGGAAACTGTGCGCCAGGTGTTTCTGATTAGGACCCCTATCAGAAAAAGACAAGAAAGGGGGGGAGTAATTGTGGAAAAGGAGTCTAAAACTCTCCCTTTTAACTTTGTAGCCCATAGATCAAACTCCAGGCAGCTCCCCTGATAGGCTCATAAATACCTCCTCCAAGCTCTCATCCCTTATCATACTGTTATTTCTACACTGATTGCAGTGGTTACATGGGAAAGGCCTGATATGTCTCACACTGTGACAGCACTGACGCATATCCTCCAAATTGTGTGTGTGTGTGTTTTTGGGAGAGGGTTTGATGAACCACAGTGTGTGTGAGGGCATGATGGTTGAGTTATAAAGATCTGGGTCGTTTGTGTAATTTTTAAGCGCTGTGTTCAGTAATCCTTGTCCCTTAATTAGGAGACAAATATGGACTGCATGAGGATGATTATTTTTTAGAGTTCAGTGGTTAAAGAATTACTCTAGTACATATCAACAGAGGACTAATTAAAGTTTTTTGTTGTTGTGGTTCTTTTCAGTTTGATTCATAACTAATAATGTTCTAATGTTCTACAGGCTAATATAAACTAACTTGATGACAACTTGTTTGTGCAGAAAGGTTTAACTTTAATAACGTGAAAGTATATGTTTGACTGTGATTTATCTGTAAGCTTCACATTTAAACCACATTTAAAGTTTCCTACATATCAAATATTGTTTCCCATAAGTTATTTATTAAATATCATTCATTTATTAAAAGTCTAATAAATGTCATTACATTTTTAAACTTTGATTATTAATATTATGTAATGTATTTGAAATGAGATAGAAAAAAGGATGCAGAACTGAATTTGAATTTAAGGATGATGAATTAAAATGGAATGAAATACAAATTCTGAAGTTCACGGACATTTCCATTAACAATACAAAACATAACACAATACAATGGGGTATTTAAAACATGGGGAAAACATCTGGACGAAAATCAAATTCGAAGACTTTTTTAGACCGTACAGCACATTGGGTCTCCCAAAAACATTGCATAATATTAATAATTAATGTTTGAAAATCCAACTATAAAAATGTATCTATTTATACATGGCGGGAAAACACTTAATTTCCCAGAGTTCCATATTTTACATCCAATTTTATTTTCATATTTTACCTTTTTTTTTTTACATTAAGTATAACTTAGAACATTAATTTAAGTCACTGTTTAAAGTAATATAAGTGACTTACTTGACACATGTGCATTTGGTATTGGGCTCCACTGTGCCAGAATTGGTAGTATGTAAGTTCATGTGTTTATTTGTCTTGAGTATAGGCTTCTGTGTGGTTTTGGGGAGCAGCACTGATTTGTGACACTGAGGTGGAGTCAGCGACAAAGCCAGAGCATGTGTGAAGCCTGTTGTTGGACAGCGCATTGTAACTCTGTCTGCTTATTTGATAAGAACTCGTCCGTCTGAAGGGAAAATAAACAGTTGAGTTGTTTGTTGCTTAGCCTTCAGGAAGGAGCTTTTACTAGAGCACAACACAATATTTACATCACTGTTTACATCATATTAGACACCACTCTCTCTTTCTCTCACTTCCTGATCTCTCTCTTTCTTTCTCTCTTTCTCTGTTTTCTATCTCTAACTGTGGCCAAGATGAAGAAGAACTGTTGTATATGAACATTAGTTTGCAAATGAATGTGTCACATCAATATTTAAAGTCAGCATAAAATCAACTAAATTTGTTGCAAATGATATTTCATATTGAATTTAACCTCTTGTGTGTGTGACTGAGTTGGTTAAGTGCAGATTTATCAGGAAAGACTGGCATTGTTTTAACAAATGTGTTTTTTATTTAAACCACCGTAAAACTTTAATGAAATAGGTTTGAGCTTTGAATGTTATGGAATGTTGTTCAGTTCTAATTAATGGTTCACACATGTGGAATATCGCCTTTAAAAGAGCTCAATCAGTGCAGTCCGATTCCCAAATGAACGATTCTTGTGAGCCAGTTCTTTTTAGTGAATCAAATCCATACAGAGCAACCAGAGTAAGCACAAGTAGATCGTTTAGACTATTGGTGCCAATGGTTTCTACAATCTACTTTGGCATTCGATTCTTTTGGAATACAGGTAGTCCGATTCATGAACATCTGATGCGGTACTTTTTAGTGACGCAAACACACACAAACTTTTTTGTTTGTTCAGTATTGTTGTTTGGTTATAAGAATACTTTATACTGCCTTTGAAAGGACAATGAAAAGTCATCAAAAACTCTGTGTTAACACATTTTGCAAGAGTTGTTCTAAATGTATTCATTATTGAACATCTCATAATTTAACAATGGATACATTTTTTTCCCAAATATTTATTTCATAAAAGTAATAAAATAATTATTAATGTTAACATTAGGAACATTAGGAAACCAAAACCATTAAATTACTCATGATTCCTGCATTAAAAAGGAGTAATTAACAAGAGCGAATTTTTCGCTGCTAATGCTGATTTAACATTATGCGCTGTTGTATTTGGCAATATAATAAAATGTGTGTTATTTTAAGAGCTTTATTAAGGAAAAATCCACCAAGACCACCCTTGTAAATGTCAACATAATCAGTGAGAATGATAGCAAAGATATTGTAATTATCTATGAAATGGTCTAAAAGGGGTGTGCGGGTGGCAAAACAAAATTGGTACTAAGATCGAGCCCTGTGGGACCCCACAAGTTAAGAGAATTGATGAGAAACAAATAATTCTGGTGACATTGTAATCAGTCAAAATGTTTGTCTAGGAAGTGTTTCAGGCTATTCAGCCAGTCTTTCTCTCTCTAATAGTCTCTGTATGTTCATCAAAATGCTTTTAGTGTGTGCACTGCAAAAAGAGAGCGAAAGTCAAAAACAGGGAATGTAAGAGAAATGGGAGTTTGTTTCCATCTGTTTATTCACTATTGTGACTCTGTCGGTAACCCTGCCTCAGGCTATGAGTGACAGATAGAGATCAGAGGGGCTCTTATCAGTCAAGTTTCTCTGGAATGGTCAGACTGTTCTACAATGCTGGGCCTCGGGAAGTCGTGCCAAGATGTTATTATGATGGTATTTCACTGAGTTCCGTGCAGAGACTTAAATATCTCAACACAAAGGAACATTCACAATTCATAAATATTCAAAACAGATTCTAAATATGTAGATTACCTACAAACTGTAACTCCATGCCTGAAAAAATAACATTGAAACACTCACTTGTGCATATTCTGTTACAAGCTAAAGCATCGTGCGCACATTTGTAAAATAAACAGTCTACGAGCTCCCTGGGTGCATATGGCCTGCACTTAGATTGAATGCTTTGTCAAGAAGGTAATTTTGCTTGCGTGTGAGCCATTGCTCCCAGGTTGTGTGTGAGGCTCTGTGAGAAGTCATTTTCCGAGCCTGTTATTTGTAGCGGATGAGATCATGCTCCATTGCTGACACTGAACATAAAGAGGCATTGAGTAAAAAAGAAACCTATCCAAGAGTAGAGGTACACACGTACGAAGAGAGGTAGATTTACAGAGGTCTGCGCACACACTTGTTCAGGTACACAACCATACACACAGACACAGGGCTACATTTATTCACCGAGGAGGACACACACACTGGGAGTGGACCGTCAGTGTAGTGGAGAACCAGAGGACCATGGGGACTATCGTTTTCCTCGTTAATTATGACCGTCTGGCAAGCCCAGGGTCCAGGAAGTGTGAAGGGGGGAGGAATGGAGAAAGAGTGAGGGTAAGACAGGGAGGGGCGGCACAGGAGAGACAGGAATCAAGATAGAGAGCTCTGTGTAGGAGGGCAGGGAATGTGGATGATAAAACCAGGTGCGTCAATGGAAAAGGGTAAAAGACACCTTAAATCTCCAACATGTCGTCTTTACTCCCCTCTAATACATTCTGCAGTCCACCTTAAATCTGCCAGACTGCAACCTCTCCAGACATCCAACCTGGAAACCAGACTTCTTCCATCACAGGCGAAACCTTATTCTCCTATCACAGCCCCTTGACACTGAACACCATCAATTATTGTTCAAATATCATTATTTTTTATTGAACAGCAATATTGAATATTACATGTTACATTTTATGAGGGATAGTTTACAAAAAATTCAAACTCATAATTTACTCATCCTCATGTTGTTCCAAAACTGTAAGACTTTTGTTTTGTGAAAGAATGTTTCTGATTTTGTCTACATAATAAAAGTCAATTGGATCCAAAACAACAGTGACATTTTTTTTTTAAATCTCTTTTTAAATGTATTTATGAACCTAATAATGTATTTATGAACCTAAATAACCTGTTATTTTAGTATTGTTTTATATACTATTATATGATAGCTTTTAGCTTTTATAGGCCTATTAAAATTTTCATTTAAGTTTGAGTAATTTTGTTATGTGCTTTTATTTTTATTTATTATTGTTTTAAAAATATTTCTAGCTTTAATTTTGTTGTTTTAATTTTAGTCATTTTAGTACTTCAACTTCAACTTATTTCAGTTTTTTTTTATTGTTTATTAAAAAAATTACAGTCTATACATTTTATATTTTTTTATTTTATTTGAACGTTATTTCAATTACAGAAAACTATTTTTATTTAGTTATTAGTTCTTCTAAATGTTTGCATTGGCAGACTAAAATTCTAAATCTCTGAAGTACATATCAAAGTGTTTTTTTAACGATTTCGGTCTAAAAATCAAGCCCTTGTTGCTTATAATAAAAAAAACCCATAAAAACACAGTAGGAGACACAATAACAAATAAGTACCACTTGATGAACGCAACATAAAAAAAAAACTAAAACCACATCATTATTTTTTTTGCAACTAGGCTGCAAATGAAAATACCACCTTTCCATGAAAAAAATCCAGAGGTCATTAGCCCAGGTTAAGTCCAGGGCAGACCGGGTCAGCCATTCTGAAATGCTTTCCCCCATTCCTCTGCTCCGAGTCTAGTGGAGCGACACTAGGATTTGAACGGCTCCAGGTCCAATTACTGCAGTCAGCCGCATCTGGAGCGAGTTAACAGGCCGATCCAATCCAACCGCGCCAAGGCAACACACGCCCCAGTTTTGACGACACAAGGAATAATAACAATAAAAGCATATCGCACACGCACACACATAAACTCTCCCATCCAGAAAAATAATAACAGCAATAATACAGCAGGAAATGAAGAGTCGCAGAGGCCAGGGCACAGGATCACAGAGCTTTGTGCAGGCCGTACTGTGTATGTAGCAGCATGAAATGTGGCTTCGTGACATGTTTCGCTGCGAGGATTGTGATTTACATGTTTTAGTAGTGTGTGTGCATGAACATTTGCACAATTTGTTTGTTTACATAACCTTTCTAAGCTTTAATAATACAATATATTTGAGCTATTTCGACTAATAGGTGTGGGCTCTGCTTGAGCGATAATGCACTTTTTTACTGTACACTATACCGGTTAAAAGTTTGGAATATTTATTGAAAGAAGTCTCTTATGCTCACCAAGGCTGCATTTATTTAATGAAAAAAAACAGTAATAACAGTAATATTGTGGAATATTATTACAATTTAAAACAACTGTTTTCTATTTGAATATATTTTACGTATTCCTGTGATGGAAAAGCTGAATTTTCAGCAATGGTAGTGTATGTGATGAAATAAATAGTATTAGGATGAAATATTTTAGGATGTAATTTTTTCGTTACAAAATGTAATCACAATTTGTTTGTAAAAACATTAGCACACAGATTTCATGCATACATGAATGAATGAATGAAACTTACTATTCTAAGTGCAGTGTGGAGTTTAGCCATGAATGAATGCTTATTCGATATGGTTTATTTAGTTAATTAATTCACTATTTGATTCATTATTAATAGTGATTAAGTCGTTAAGTAAATGTTTAGGGTGACTTGTGAGTTTAAATGTGGTGTACTAGTAAACAGTGTTGTTTAAGCGCTAAATGTAGGCAGTGACAGCGACTCATTCTTAGTTTTGTCACACTGAGGAAGTGACACAGCTGCTAAGGTCAGCGGTAGACACGGTGCCCGGGGGTCGTTGTCATGGCGCCCGTGTCGGGTAATAAGGTTAGACCCTGAGACTCTTAGCATTCCTTCAAAGGCACACGTGCACACACATGCACACTTCACAAATACACACAATCAAATGGTGCTAAACACTTTCAGACCTTCCACACTGTGAGTACTGCTCCTCTATACACAAATAGAAGACACACACACACACACACACACACACACACACACACACATTTATAAGACACAACTGCCTTACATACCAATTCTTTGATTAACAAGTGTGAAAAGCCTTAGGCCACAAGAGCCCTGCTATTTTAAACATATCCTCTATAATCACTGCAATCATCTACATATCAATCTGTTGGTCTTTATTATGAAGCTGTGAAGTTGATGGAGGTTTTGGTGAGAGGGGAGCAATGCATGCTGGGAATGATGCATGCTGGGCCAGAGGCATTCTGGGAGGAGCTCCCCTGCAGGCTTGGCCTCTGAAACAGCAGCATGGTTAATG
>NW_028117846.1:0-16694 GCF_965113295.1 Leuciscus leuciscus
ACTCCTTGTTGTTGTTGTTTTTAGGGAGTTTGGAGAGGGACCCATCATACAAAAACTTATGGAGGTTCTATGGCTACTTTTCGGCCTTCCTGGCATCCCTCTACGGCCACAGGGGAGGTGTCCTAACGAACATGACAATCCAGGAGGTGCGGGGGGCACGTTATTCTTCAAATGAGAAGGCGCATGTTATAAACGTGAGTCATTTATATACATAAATGTTTTTGGGAACTTGTATTTATCTGTTCTGTTCTTAACTGTCTTTTGTGTGTGTGTGTGTGTGTGTGTGTGTGTGTGTGTGTGTGTGTGTGTGTGTGTGTGTGTGTGTGTGTGTGTGTGATCAGGTATGCAGCCACAAGACGAATAAAGCCTTCGGGCCAGCCCAGATTGCCCTCCTGGATAATGAATATGCCTGGGCGAACAAGTTTCTCTCCATAAAAGACAAACTGCCGGGCGGGAAGGATGCCAGATTCTTTTTTTTTACATCCAAGCCCAACCCCTGCAAAAACCTAAATGGCTATTTCCAGGAGGCGTGGAAGGAGATGGGCCTCCCTGGATGCCCGACTTTTACTGACATCCGGACGTCGATCGCCAGCCATGTAAGTGTCTTCTCACATGAGCACATATTTTTGGTTATCACTGTGTATTGTTTTATGTTACCAATTTGCCTTTGTTTTTCCCTTCTTTTCCTCTGTGTTTGTAGGCCAAGTTCACGCACTCGGACAATGATCGGCAGAAGTTGTCTAAGTTCATGTGCCACGACGTTAGAACGGCTGACAAGTTCTACGTCACCAACTTGTCAGTAAAGCAGGCCGTGGAGCACCGCATGCTCTTTCAGGCGGCGCTTCAAGGAGAGGAACGCTCACCAGCAAGGACACCGCAGAAGAGAAAGCGGCCCATGAAAAGGGCACCTCAGCCCCGCAAGCAGAGTAGACAGGATTCAGACATAACGTCTAGCAGCACCAGCCCAGAAGATGCTGTACCGGAGTCCGGTGTGTCAAATCTGGGGTCCGATAAGGTAAAGTGATATCATGTACTGAGACTACATCCATACATGTTGTCTTGATTTGCAGACTAATGATCAATTGTTCTCCATGTATTTTCTTTGACAGGAGGAGGAACAAGGATCTAAAGTCATGGCGGCTGAGGTGGAGAAAAAGAAGTTGAGGGTGGTCCTGACTCCTCTGGGCCGTAGGGCGAGGCTTAGACCAAGGCTGATCTCGCCGTTGAAAATTCCGAAAATCTTGTCTTTGTCAAAATCAAAAGAGGCGGCGAAGAAAGTGAAGAGGTCCATTGAAAAGCGCCGGAGAAAGAAATGAACATTTTTTTTTTCATTTGACCTTTTTCTTCTTTTTTTAATTCAGTGTGTTTTTTAGTGTTTTCTTTATTGTTTAAATATTATTCATATATTGTTTTTCTATATTATGAATCTGTTATTATATTGTTATTATATCTTTGTGTGCTTTTTTTCTAATAAATATACTTGCTTGTTTTTGAATTTACACTTTTTGTCTGTCATCATTTTTTTCCTAAAAGGGTATTTATATTTACTGCGTTATCCAGCGAAAATTTTATTTGAAAGATCCAGCTGCTCAAAATTTCTAACATTTAATTTCAAGGCTAATTATTCATAAGTAGTAGCTATAATGTACATCAGTTATATCTAACATTTAATTTGAAGGATAATTAATCATAATTAATAGCTATAATGTACATCAGTTATATCAGAACACATATTGTTTATAAACATCTGATTATTCACAATGACCTATGTAAATAAATAATTCTACACACACACAAACAAACACACACACACACACACACACACACACACACATACAAATTTTACAAGTCATTAATGTGTAGTCTGTGGACAACACCTTAATGACTTGTTTAATTTGTGTGTGTGTGTGTGTGTGTGTGTGTGTGTGTGTGTGTGTGTGTGTGTGTGTGTGTGTGTGTGTGTGTGTGTGTGTGACCTATTAATATAGAATATTTAGATAGATGAGAGAAATGAAAGTCATTAAGTCAAATAATATGTGCAGCCTATCTGTCTAGGTCAAAATTGTTTTCAGATGGACCATGACATCAGGGTGATCCCATAAGGTGGTCTGAGCTGGGTTCGAAGCCATGTCCTCACAGGCAAAGCCACCTGAGTGGTGTACAGTAGGTTTCACCTCATAAAAGCTCTGTAGTTATGAATTATAACCCATTAATATACTCAGCATCCCACCTGTAGCTTAATAAGTTACTCACTGGCCTTCAGCACATATGCTGAAATCCCCAATTCCTTACAGGGATTCACCCGCTGAAAATGTCTAAGTCGAAAACAGCATCCCACCTGTAACTTATCCAACGGGTCCCATATATGCTGTCTGTGAACGGTTGAATTTTATGCAAATTATGCATCATTAATAGCTCTCAAGTACATCAGTGTGTTTATATTGCATTTACTGGGTGGTTTGCAGTAGGTCTTACCCAATAAAAGCACTGTAATTATGAAATATGACCTATTAATATAGAATATTTAGATAGATAAGAGAAATGAAAGCCATTAAGTCAAAATCAGATGTGCAGCCTATCTGTCTAGGTCAAAATAGTTTTCAGATGGACCATGACATCAGGGTGATCCCATAAGGTGGTCTGAGCTGGATTAGATCCCATGTCCTCACGAGCAAAGGGGCCCCAACCAAAAAGACAGTGCACACTGACCACTTCCCCACATAAGACATGAAAAGTCTCTAGTAGATATTCCGTATATGTAGCATATATGTCCCAGTCCAATAATTTGTATTTTATCAACTTTTCCACATGCAACTTATCTGAAAGGGCCCCTTATTGTCAATATCACTATTTTATTGTCACTATCAACATAGTTTTAAAAAATGGACAAATTCATCAGGGTGATCTCATATCGTGGTCACAGCTGGATTAGATCCCATGTCCTCACGAGCAAAGGGGCCACAACCAAAAAGACAGTGCACACTGACCACTTCCCCACAGAAGACATGAAAAGTACCCAGTAGATATTCCGTATATGTAGCATATATGTCCCAGTCCAATAATTTGTATTTTATCAACTTTTCCACATGCAACTTATCTGAAAGGGCCCCTTATTGTCAATATCACTATTTTATTGTCACTATCAAAATAGTTTAAAAAAATGGACAAATTCATCAGGCTGATTTCATATCGTGGTCACAGCTGGATTAGATCCCATGTCCTCACGAGCAAAGGGGCCACAACCAAAAAGACAGTGCACACTGACCACTTCCCCACAGAAGACATGAAAAGTACCCAGTAGATATTCCGTATATGTAGCATATATGTCCCAGTCCAATAATTTGTATTTTATCAACTTTTCCACATGCAACTTATCTGAAAGGGCCCCTTATTGTCAATATCACTATTTTATTGTCACTATCAAAATAGTTTAAAAAAATGGACAAATTCATCAGGCTGATTTCATATCGTGGTCACAGCTGGATTAGATCCCATGTCCTCACGAGCAAAGGGGCCCCAACCAAAAGACAGTGCACACTGACCACTTCCCCACAGAAGAAGTAGCAGTCATCACCAATGGAAGCCAATTGGACGTCACCCGGTGGTTTTCGGCCAATATCTACGCGAAATCACCACCAAAATCGACCAAACTGGTACCATTCTTTTCAGCTCGACGAGACGTTTCCAAAGAGCTCCGTGCCCGCCGGATCCGTCGAGTCACCACCGAAATATTTGCGTTTTTCGCCTTCGGGGGGCTGTATCTCGGGCCCCCGGGGGCCCCCGAGGCCTTGGGTGGGCTCTTTGGAAAGGTCTCTTCCCCCTCTAGGGTCGATAGAAATTTGGCGTCGATAGGACAAACCTTCGCCGAGTTACGGCCGTTTAATTAGTTGCAGGTGGGACTTCAGCACATATGCTGAAATCTCCAATTCGTTACAGGGATTCACCCGCTGAAAATGTCTAAGTCGAAAACAGCATCCCACCTGTAACTTATCCGACGGAGCCCCTGTAGGCTCCCCGTGGACAGTATGATTTTATGCTAATTTTGCACAATTAATGGGTGAAATGTACATCAGTTTGTGGGGCTGTGTCCCCTGAGCGGTGTACAGTCGGTTTGACCACAAATAACCACTTTATTTATGAAAAATGTCCTTTTAATGCAATTTCCACGGACAGCCTAGGAATAGGCTGTCAGGGGACACAATAGGCACTTTGTGGACAAAAGGCATGGATTATAGGCTGTAAGGGGGACGTTTAGGCTGTCCATGGACAGAGGGTGTTTTCGGGATCGATCCCCGCCCCCTGGCTTCGTTTAGGCTGTAAGGGGACAAATAGGCTCTCCGTGGACGGCGCCGCCCATCCCGCGACTTCGGCCAATGGCACGGGGCGGGTGGGCGGGAGATAGGCTGTAAGGGGGACGTTTAGGCTGTCCGTGGACAGAGGGCGTTTTCGGCATCGATCCCTGCCCCCTGGCTTCGTTTAGGCTGTAAGTGGACAAATAGGCTCTCCGTGGACGGCGCCGCCCATCCCGTGACTTCGGCCAATGGCGCCAATTGGACGTCGCCCTGTCTTTTTTGGCTAATATCGCAGTGAAAACATCACCAAAAATCATGAGACTGGTACCGTTCTTTTCAGTTCGACGAGGCGGTTCCAGTGAGCTCACCTTCGCGGAGTTACGGCCGATTTAAAAAAAAATCAGTGGGTTACCATCCATGGAACTGCATGCGCTTGTAGGTGGGTCTGCCCAGACCGGGCCGCCCTGCTTCATACCCGGCTGGGATCCCCTTGCGCCGCAGCTCACCCCGGGGCTAGCTGGTATGAGAGGGTGCCCTGCAACGATGTCCTCCATTGAGGCTTGATTTTCAGGGGATGACCCTGGGGCTTGAGCCTCTTTGGAGACCCCGAACTTGGGGCTGAATTCGTTGCGGCACCCTTTGGGATCCAGGCACTCGGGACTCCTCAGCCTTCCTCCAGGGACGGTGGCCCGTCCTGGGTCAAAGGCAGATTTAACCGCCACCAATGGAGGTCCATCTGGAGCTAAGACGGTCCTAAAACTGGCCTCCGGGGTTTCATGGAGGAGAGGTACTGTGGTGGAGGGACACACCACCCTCAACACACTGTCGTGAGAACCAGTCAAAGTCACTCTGGCTGGGGATAAAATCTAAACTGGGCCGTGCCATGGAGCTCTGGAAGTCCTGGAGGGAGAGGGCCTCCAGGAAGAACCCAAGCCCAGCCAGGGGCCACTCTGGCTGGGGAGGAAACCCAGGCTGAGCAGAGCGCGCTGGAGCTCTGGAACTCCTGGAGGGAGAGGGCCTCCAGGACCATTCCAAAGCCCAGCCAGGGGCCACTCTGGCTGGGGACGAAACCCAGAGCGAGCAGGGCGCCCGGAGCTCTGGAACTCCTGGAGGGAGAGGGCCTCCAGGACCGTTCCAAGCCCAGCCAGGGGCCACTCTGGCTGGGGACGAAACACAGGCTGAGCTGTGCGCGCTGGAGCTCTGGAACTCCTGGAGGGAGAGGGCCTCCAGGACCGTTCCATGCCCAGCCAGGGGCCACTCTGGCTGGGGACGAAACACAGGCTGAGCTGAGCGCGCTGGAGCTCTGGAACTCCTGGAGGGAGAGGGCCTCCAGGACCGTTCCAAGCCCAGCCAGGGGCCACTCTGGCTGGGGACGAAACACAGGCTGAGCTGGGCGCGCTGGAGCTCTGGAACTCCTGGAGGGAGAGGGCCTCCAGGAAGAACCCAAGCCCAACCAGGGGCCACTCTGGCTGGGGACGAAACACAGGCTGAGCTGTGCGCGCTGGAGCTCTGGAACTCCTGGAGGGAGAGGGCCTCCAGGACCGTTCCAAGCCCAGCCAGGGGCCACTCTGGCTGGGGACGAAACACAGGCTGAGCTGGGCGCGCTGGAGCTCTGGAACTCCTGGAGGGAGAGGGCCTCCAGGACCGTTCCAAGCCCAGCCAGGGGCCACTCTGGCTGGGGACGAAACCCAGAGCGAGCAGGGCGCCCGGAGCTCTGGAACTCCTGGAGGGAGAGGGCCTCCAGGACCGTTCCAAGCCCAGCCAGGGGCCACTCTGGCTGGGGACGAAACACAGGCTGAGCTGGGCGCGCTGGAGCTCTGGAACTCCTGGAGGGAGAGGGCCTCCAGGAAGAACCCAAGCCCAACCAGGGGCCACTCTGGCTGGGGACGAAACACAGGCTCAGCTGGGCGCGCTGGAGCTCTGGAACTCCTGGAGGGAGAGGGCCTCCAGGAAGAACCCAAGCCCAGCCAGGGGCCACTCTGGCTGGGGACGAAACACAGGTTGAGCTGTGCGCGCTGGAGCTCTGGAACTCCTGGAGGGAGAGGGCCTCCAGGACCGTTCCAAGCCCAGCCAGGGGCCACTCTGGCTGGGGACGAAACACAGGCTGAGCTGGGCGCGCTGGAGCTCTGGAACTCCTGGAGGGAGAGGGCCTCCAGGACCGTTCCAAGCCCAGCCAGGGGCCACTCTGGCTGGGGGCGAAACACAGGCTGAGCTGTGCGTGCTGGAGCTCTGGAACTCCTGGAGGGAGAGGACCTCCAGGAAGAACACAAGCCCAGCAAGGGCCACTCTGGCTGGGGAAGAAAACACAGGCTGAACTGTGCGTGCTGGAGCTCTGGAACTCCTGGAGGGAGAGGGCCTTCAGGACCGTCCCAAGCCCGGCCAGGGGCCACTCTGGCTGGGGACGAAACACAGGCTGAACTGGGCGCGCTGGAGCTCTGGAACTCCTGGAGGGAGAGGGCCTCCAGGAAGAACCTAAGACAAGCCAGGGGCCACTCTGGCTGGGGAAGAAATCCAGAGCGAGCAGGGCGCCCGGAGCTCTGGAAGTCCTGAAGGGAGAGGGCCTTCAGGACCGTTCCAAGCCCAGCCAGGGGCCACTCTGGCTGGGGACGAAACCCAGAGCGAGCAGGGCGCCCCGGAGCTCTGGAAGTCCTGGAGGGAGAGGGCCTCCAGGACCGTTCCAAGCCCAGCCAGGTGCCACTCTGGCTGGGGACGAAACCCAGAGCGAGCAGGGCGCCCCGGAGCTCTGGAAGTCCTGGAGGGAGAGGGCCTTCAGGACCGTTCCAAGCCCAGCCAGGGGCCAGTCTGGCTGGGGACGAAACCCAGGCTGAGCTGTGCGCGCTGGAGCTCTGGAACTCCTGGAGGGAGAGGGCCTCCAGGAAGAACCCAAGCCCAGCCAGGGGCCACTCTGGCTGGGGGCGAAACACAGGCTGAGCTGTGCGCGCTGGAGCTCTGGAACTCCTGGAGGGAGAGGACCTCCAGGAAGAACTCAAGCCCAGCAAGGGCCACTCTGGCTGGGGACGAAACACAGGCTGAGCTGTGCGCGCTGGAGCTCTGGAACTCCTGGAGGGAGAGGGCCTCCAGGAAGAACCCAAGCCCAGGCAGGGGCCAATCTGGCTGGGGACGAAACACAGGCTGAGCTGGGTGCGCTGGAGCTCTGGAACTCCTGGAGGGAGAGGGCCTCCAGGAGCAATCCAAGCCCAGCCAGGAGGCACTCTGGCTGGGGATAAAATCCTGGCGGGAGAGGGCCTCCAGGAGCAATCCAAAACCTAAGTCCAAAATATTGCGGTACCTGTGGGGTTTCAGGCACTCGGGACTCCTCGGCCTTCCTCCGGGGAGGGTGGCCCGTCCTGGGTCAAAGGCATATTTAACCGCCACCAATGGAGGTCCATCTGGAGCTAAGACGGTCCTAAAACTGGCCTCAGGGGTTTCATGGAGGAGAGGTACTGTGGTGGAGGGACACACCACCCTCAACACACTGTCGTGAGTACCACTCAAAGTCACTCTGGCTGGGGATAAAATCTAAACTGGGCCGTGCCATGGAGCTCTGGAAGTCCTGGAGGGAGAGGGCCTCCAGGAAGAACAAAAAGCCCAGCCAGGGGCCATTCTGGCTGGGGACAAAATCCAGGCTGAGCAGAGCGCGCTGGAGCTCTGGAACTCCTGGAGGGAGAGGGCCTCCAGGAAGAAACCAAGCCCAGGCAGGGGCCACTCTGGCTGGGGACGAAACCCAGGCTGAGCAGAGCGCACTGGAGCTCTGGAAGTCCTGGCGGGAGAGGGCCTCCAGGAAGAACCCAAGCCCAGCCAGGGGCCACTCTGGCTGGGGACGAAACACAGGCTGAGCTGGGCGCGCTGGAGCTCTGGAACTCCTGGAGGGAGAGGGCCTCCAGGAAGAACCCAAGCCCAGGCAGGGGCCAATCTGGCTGGGGACGAAACACAGGCTGAGCTGGGTGCGCTGGAGCTCTGGAACTCCTGGAGGGAGAGGGCCTCCAGGAGCAATCCAAGCCCAGGCAGGGGCCAATCTGGCTGGGGACGAAACACAGGCTGAGCTGGGTGCGCTGGAGCTCTGGAACTCCTGGAGGGAGAGGGCCTCCAGGAAGAACCCAAGCCCAGGCAGGGGCCAATCTGGCTGGGGACGAAACACAGGCTGAGCTGGGTGCGCTGGAGCTCTGGAAATCCTGGAGGGAGAGGGCCTCCAGGAGCAATCCAAGCCCAGCCAGGAGGCACTCTGGCTGGGGATAAAATCCTGGCGGGAGAGGGCCTCCAGGAGCAATCCAAAACCTAAGTCCAAAATATTGCGGTACCTGTGGGGTTTCAGGCACTCGGGACTCCTCGGCCTTCCTCCGGGGAGGGTGGCCCGTCCTGGGTCAAAGGCATATTTAACCGCCACCAATGGAGGTCCATCTGGAGCTAAGACGGTCCTAAAACTGGCCTCCGGGGTTTCATGGAGGAGAGGTACTGTGGTGGAGGGACACACCACCCTCAACACACTGTCGTGAGTACCACTCAAAGTCACTCTGGCTGGGGATAAAATCTAAACTGGGCCGTGCCATGGAGCTCTGGAAGTCCTGGAGGGAGAGGGCCTCCAGGAAGAACAAAAAGCCCAGCCAGGGGCCACTCTGGCTGGGGACAAAATCCAGGCTGAGCAGAGCGCGCTGGAGCTCTGGAACTCCTGGAGGGAGAGGGCCTCCAGGAAGAACCCAAGCCCAGGCAGGGGCCACTCTGGCTGGGGACGAAACCCAGGCTGAGCAGAGCGCGCTGGAGCTCTGGAAGTCCTGGCGGGAGAGGGCCTCCAGGAAGAACCCAAGCCCAGCCAGGGGCCACTCTGGCTGGGGACGAAACACAGGCTGAGCTGGGCGCGCTGGAGCTCTGGTACTCCTGTAGGGAGAGGGTCTCCAGGAAGAACCCAAGCCCAGGCAGGGGCCACTCTGGCTGGGGAGGAAACCCAGGCTGAGCAGAGCGCGCTTGAGCTCTGGAACTCCTGGAGGGAGAGGGCCTCCAGGAAGAACCCAAGCCCAGCCAGGGGCCACTCTGGCTGTGGACGAAACACAGGCTGAGCTGTGCGCGCTGGAGCTCTGGAACTCCTGGAGGGAGAGGGCCTCGAGGACCGTTCCAAGCCCAGCCAGGGGCCACTCTGGCTGGGGACGACACACAGGCTGAGCTGGGCGCGCTGGAGCTCTGGAACTCCTGGAGGGAGAGGGCCTCCAGGAAGAACCCAAGCCCAGGCAGGGGCCACTCTGGCTGGGGACGAAACCCAGGCTGAGCAGGGCGCGCTGGAGCTCTGGAAGTCCTGGAGGGAGAGGGCCTCCAGGAAGAACCCAAGCCCAGCCCGGGGCCACTCTGGCTGGGGACGAAACACAGGCTGAGCTGTGCGCGCTGGAGCTCTGGAACTCCTGGAGGGAGAGGGCCTCCAGGACCGTCCCAAGCCCAGCCCGGGGCCACTCTGGCTGGGGACGAAACACAGGCTGAGCTGTGCGCGCTGGAGCTCTGGAACTCCTGGAGGGAGAGGGCCTCCAGGACCGTCCCAAGCCCAGCCCGGGGGCATTCTGGCTGGGGACGAAACACAGGCTGAGCTGTGCGCGCTGGAGCTCTGGAACTCCTGGAGGGAGAGGGCCTCCAGGACCGTCCCAAGCCCAGCCCGGGGCCACTCTGGCTGGGGACGAAACACAGGCTGAGCTGGGCGCGCTGGAGCTCTGGAACTCCTGGAGGGAGAGGGCCTCCAGGAAGAACCCAAGCCCAGGCAGGGGCCACTCTGGCTGGGGACGAAACCCAGGCTGAGCAGAGCGCGCTGGAGTTCTGGAACTCCTGGAGGGATAGGGCCTCCAGGAGCAATCCAAGCCCAGCCAGGAGGCACTCTGGCTGGGGAGGTAGGTTGAAAATTTTCACTGGAGACTTAAGCACCAGGACCTTCGTTGGGGTCTCTGCCCGGAACTCTGGTTCTCCTAGTCGGGCAGAGGGTGGACCTAGGTGGAGGTCCATGCCCGGGGCTCTGGTTCTCCGAGTCGGGCGGGAGGGTGGACCAAGGTCGGGGTCCATGCCCAGAGCTCTGGTTCTCCGAGTCGGGCTGAAGCCGGAGAGCCTCGGCCGGAGAGAACCAGAGAACCAGAGCGGCCGCCAAAACCTAAGTCGATTTTGGGTTACCAGTGGCCCGGTTCTCTGGTGGCGCGGGGTAGCTAGGTCAGTAATGCCCGGGCTTAAGTTTGGGACCCCCGGGTTCGCCTGGTGCGCGGGTGAGGGTGGAGGCCGGGGTTGAGGGGTAGCTCTGGTTCTCCGAGTCGGGCGGGAGGGTGGACCTAGGTGGGGGTCCATGCCCGGGGCTCTGGTTCTCCGAGTCGGGCGGGAGGGTGGACCTAGGTGGGGGTCCATGCCCGGGGCTCTGGTTCTCCGAGTCGGGCGGGAGGGTGGACCAAGGTCGGGGTCCATGCCCAGAGCTCTGGTTCTCCGAGTCGGATTGAAGCCGGAGAATCTCGGCCGGAGAGAACCAGAGAACCAGAGCGGCCGCCAAAACCTAAGTCGATTTTGGGTTACCAGTGGCCCGGTTCTCTGGTGGCGCGGGTTAGCTAGGTCAGTAATGCCCGGGCTTAAGTTTGGGACCCCCGGGTTCGCCTGGTGCACGGGTGAGGGTGGAGGCCGGGGCTGAGGGGTAGCTCTGGTTCTCCGAGTCGGGCAGAGGGTGGACCAGGGTGGGGGGTCCCTGCCCAGAGCTCTGGTTCTCTGAGTCGGGCAGAGGGTGGACCAGGGATGGGGTCCCTGCCCGGAGCTCTGGTTCTCTGAGTCGGGCAGAGGGTGGACCAGGGTGGGGGTCCCTGCCCGGAGCTCTGGTTCTCTGAGTCGGGCAGAGGGTGGACCAGGGCGGGGGGGTCCCTGCCCAGAGCTCTGGTTCTCTGAGTCGGGCAGAGGGTGGACCAGGGATGGGGTCCCTGCCCGGAGCTCTGGTTCTCCAAGTCAGGCAGAGGGTGGACCAGGGTGGGGGTCCCTGCCCGGAGCTCTGGTTCTCTGAGTCGGGCAGAGGGTGGACCAGGGTGGGGGTCCCTGGCCGGAGCTCTGGTTCTCCAAGTCAGGCAGAGGGTGGACCAGGGTGGGGGTCCCTGCCCGGAGCTCTGGTTCTCTGAGTCGGGCAGAGGGTGGACCAGGGTGGGGGTCCCTGGCCGGAGCTCTGGTTCTCCAAGTCAGGCAGAGGGTGGACCAGGGTGGGGGTCCCTGCCCGGAGCTCTGGTTCTCCAAGTCAGGCAGAGGGTGCACCAGGGTGGGGGTCCCTGCCCGGAGCTCTGGTTCTCCGAGTCGGGCAGAGGGTGGACCAGGGTGGGGGTCCCTGCCCGGAGCTCTGGCTCTCCGAGTCGGGCAGAGGGTGGACCAGGGTGGGGGTCCCTGCCCGGAGCTCTGGTTCTCTGAGTCGGGCTGAGGGTGGACCAGGGTGGGGGTCCCTGCCCGGAGGGGTTAGAGTTAGAAAATGTCTAAGTCGAAAACAGCATCCTACCTGTATCTTATACGACAGAGTCCCTGTGGGCTGTCCGTGGACTTGTCATTACCAGGCTTTGACCAGGTGTATCTCGGGAACTAAGCCGACTTGGAGCTCCAAACTCTGGGCATGGGGAGGTACCAGTGGGACCCCCATGACCCCAGAGTATGGAGCCCCAAGTCGGCTTCCTTCCCAAGATACACCCGGTCAAACTCAGCATCCCACCTGTAGCTTAATAAGTTACTCACTGGCCTTCAGCAGACATGCTGAAATCCCCAATTCCTTACAGGGATTCACCGTCTGAAAATGACTAAGTCAAAAACAGCATCCCACCTGTAACTTATTCGACAGAGCCCCTGTAGGCTGTCCGTGGACAGTATGAATTCATGCAAATTTTGCACAATTAATGGGTGAAATGTACACCAGTGTGTTGTGTTGTGTCCCCTGAGTGGTGTACAGTAGGTTTGACCACAAATAACCACTTTATTTATGAAATATGACCTATTAATGCAATGTCCACGGGGAGCCTACAGGGGCTCCGTCAAATAAGTTGCAGGTGGGACTTCAGCACATATGCTGAAATCCCCAATTCTTTACGGGGATTCACCGTCTGAAAATGACTAAGTCAAAAACAGCATCCCACCTGCAACTTATTCGACAGAGCCCCTGTAGGCTGTCCGTGGACAGTATGAATTTATGCAAATTTTGCACAATTAATGGGTGAAATGTACATCAGTGTGTTGTATTGTGTCCCCTGAGTGGTGTACAGTAGGTTTGACCACAAATAGCCACTTTATTTATGAAATATGACCTTTTAATGCAATGTCCACGGGGAGCCTACAGGGGCTCCGTCAAATAAGTTGCAGGTGGGACTTCAGCACATATGCTGAAATCCCCAATTCTTTACGGGGATTCACCGTCTGAAAATGACTAAGTCAAAAACAGCATCCCACCTGCAACTTATTCGACAGAGCCCCTGTAGGCTGTCCGTGGACAGTAGGAATTTATGCTAATTTTGCACAATTAATGGGTGAAATGTACATCAGTTTGTGGGGCTGTGTCCCCTGAGCGGTGTACAGTAGGTTTGACCACAAATAACCACTTTATTTATGAAAAATGTCCTTTTAATGCAATTTCCACGGACAGCCTAGGAATAGGCTGTCAGGGGACACAATAGGCACTTTGTGGACAAAAGGCATGGATTATAGGCTGTAAGGGGGACGTTTAGGCTGTCCATGGACAGAGGGCGTTTTCAGCATCGATCCCCGCCCCCTGGCTTCGTTTAGGCTGTAAGGGGACAAATAGGCTCTCCGTGGACGGCACCGCCCATCCCGTGACTTCGGCCAATGGCGCGGGGCGGGTGGGCGGGAGATAGGCTGTAAGGGGGACGTTTACCGTCTGAAAATGTCTAAGTCGAAAACAGCATCCCACCTGCAACTTATTCGACAGAGCCCCTGTAGGCTGTCCGTGGACAGTATGAATTTATGCAAATTTTGCACAATTAATGGGTGAAATGTACATCAGTGTGTTGTATTGTGTCCCCTGAGTGGTGTACAGTAGGTTTGACCACAAATAGCCACTTTATTGATGAAATATGACCTTTTAATGCAATGTCCACGGGGAGCCTACAGGGGCTCCGTCAAATAAGTTGCAGGTGGGACTTCAGCACATATGCTGAAATCCCCAATTCTTTACAGGGATTCACCGTCTGAAAATGACTAAGTCGAAAACAGCATCCCACCTGTAACTTATTCGACAGAGCCCCTGTAGGCTGTCCGTGGACAGTATGAATTTATGCAAATTTTGCACAATTAATGGGTGAAATGTACATCAGTGTGTTGTATTGTGTCCCCTGAGTGGTGTACAGTAGGTTTGACCACAAATAGCCACTTTATTGATGAAATATGACCTTTTAATGCAATGTCCACGGGGAGCCTACAGGGGCTCCGTCAAATAAGTTGCAGGTGGGACTTCAGCACATATGCTGAAATCCCCAATTCTTTACAGGGACTCACCGTCTGAAAATGACTAAGTCAAAAACAGCATCCCACCTGCAACTTATTCGACAGAGCCCCTGTAGGCTGTCCGTGGACAGTATGAATTTATGCTAATTTTGCACAATTAATGGGTGAAATGTACATCAGTTTGTGGGGCTGTGTCCCCTGAGCGGTGTACAGTAGGTTTGACCACAAATAACCACTTTATTTATGAAAAATGTCCTTTTAATGCAATTTCCACGGACAGCCTAGGAATAGGCTGTCAGGGGACACAATAGGCACTTTGTGGACAAAAGGCATGGATTATAGGCTGTAAGGGGGACGTTTAGGCTGTCCATGGACAGAGGGCGTTTTCAGCATCGATCCCCGCCCCCTGGCTTCGTTTAGGCTGTAAGGGGACAAATAGGCTCTCCGTGGACGGCACCGCCCATCCCGTGACTTCGGCCAATGGCGCGGGGCGGGTGGGCGGGAGATAGGCTGTAAGGGGGACGTTTACCGTCTGAAAATGTCTAAGTCGAAAACAGCATCCCACCTGCAACTTATTCGACAGAGCCCCTGTAGGCTGTCCGTGGACATTATGAATTTATGCAAATTTTGCACAATTAATGGGTGAAATGTACATCAGTGTGTTGTATTGTGTCCCCTGAGTGGTGTACAGTAGGTTTGACCACAAATAGCCACTTTATTGATGAAATATGACCTTTTAATGCAATGTCCACGGGGAGCCTACAGGGGCTCCGTCAAATAAGTTGCAGGTGGGACTTCAGCACATATGCTGAAATCCCCAATTCTTTACAGGGATTCACCGTCTGAAAATGACTAAGTCGAAAACAGCATCCCACCTGTAACTTATTCGACAGAGCCCCTGTAGGCTGTCCATGGACAGTATGAATTTATGCAAATTTTGCACAATTAATGGGTGAAATGTACATCAGTGTGTTGTATTGTGTCCCCTGAGTGGTGTACAGTGGGTTTGACCACAAATAGCCACTTTATTGATGAAATATGACCTTTTAATGCAATGTCCACGGGGAGCCTACAGCGGCTCCGTCAAATAAGTTGCAGGTGGGACTTCAGCACATATGCTGAAATCCCCAATTCTTTACAGGGATTCACCGTCTGAAAATGACTAAGTCGAAAACAGCATCCCACCTGTAACTTATTCGACAGAGCCCCTGTAGGCTGTCCGTGGACAGTATGAATTTATGCAAATTTTGCACAATTAATTGGTGAAATGTACATCAGTGTGTTGTATTGTGTCCCCTGAGTGGTGTACAGTAGGTTTGACCACAAATAGCCACTTTATTGATGAAATATGACCTTTTAATGCAATGTCCACGGGGAGCCTACAGGGGCTCCGTCAAATAAGTTGCAGGTGGGACTTCAGCACATATGCTGAAATCCCCAATTCTTTACAGGGATTCACCGTCTGAAAATGACTAAGTCGAAAACAGCATCCCACCTGTAACTTATTCGACAGAGCCCCTGTAGGCTGTCCGTGGACAGTATGAATTTATGCAAATTTTGCACAATTAATGGGTGAAATGTACATAAGTGTGTTGTATTGTGTCCCCTGAGTGGTGTACAGTAGGTTTGACCACAAATAGCCACTTTATTGATGAAATATGACCTTTTAATGCAATGTCCACGGGGAGCCTACAGGGGCTCCGTCAAATAAGTTGCAGGTGGGACTTCAGCACATATGCTGAAATCCCCAATTCTTTACAGGGATTCACCGTCTGAAAATGACTAAGTCGAAAACAGCATCCCACCTGTAACTTATTCGACAGAGCCCCTGTAGGCTGTCCGTGGACAGTATGAATTTATGCAAATTTTGCACAATTAATGGGTGAAATGTACATCAGTGTTTTGTATTGTGTCCCCAGAGTGGTGTACAGTAGGTTTGACCACAAATAGCCACTTTATTGATGAAATATGACCTTTTAATGCAATGTCCACGGGGAGCCTACAGGGGCTCCGTCAAATAAGTTGCAGGTGGGACTTCAGCACATATGCTGAAATCCCCAATTCTTTACAGGGATTCACCGTCTGAAAATGACTAAGTCGAAAACAGCATCCCACCTGTAACTTATTCGACAGAGCCCCTGTAGGCTGTCCGTGGACAGTATGAATTTATGCAAATTTTGCACAATTAATGGGTGAAATGTACATCAGTGTGTTGTATTGTGTCCCCTGAGTGGTGTACAGTAGGTTTGACCACAAATAGCCACTTTATTGATGAAATATGACCTTTTAATGCAATGTCCACGGGGAGCCTAGAGGGGCTCCGTCAAATAAGTTGCAGATGGGACTTCAGCACATATGCTGAAATCCCCAATTCTTTACAGGGATTCACCGTCTGAAAATGACTAAGTCGAAAACAGCATCCCACCTGTAACTTATTCGACAGAGCCCCTGTAGGCTGTCCGTGGACAGTATGAATTTATGCAAATTTTGCACAATTAATGGGTGAAATGTACATCAGTGTTTTGTATTGTGTCCCCAGAGTGGTGTACAGTAGGTTTGACCACAAATAGCCACTTTATTGATGAAATATGACCTTTTAATGCAATGTCCACGGGGAGCCTACAGGGGCTCCGTCAAATAAGTTGCAGGTGGGACTTCAGCACATATGCTGAAATCCCCAATTCTTTACAGGGATTCACCGTCTGAAAATGACTAAGTCGAAAACAGCATCCCACCTGTAACTTATTCGACAGAGCCCCTGTAGGCTGTCCGTGGACAGTATGAATTTATGCAAATTTTGCACAATTAATGGGTGAAATGTACATCAGTGTGTTGTATTGTGTCCCCTGAGTGGTGTACAGTAGGTTTGACCACAAATAGCCACTTTATTGATGAAATATGACCTTTTAATGCAATGTCCACGGGGAGCCTAGAGGGGCTCCGTCAAATAAGTTGCAGATGGGACTTCAGCACATATGCTGAAAT
>NW_028117845.1:0-16628 GCF_965113295.1 Leuciscus leuciscus
AAATAGTTGGAAACATTTGGGATGTTGTAAGTAATCAACTTAACAAAATATATAACACTGGCCTTGAGATTTTGGGATATTTTAATGCAAAATTCTTACATATTGTACCTTTAAGTAAAGACTGATAGTTACTTGCATTATTCTGTATTGACGTATTTCAATAGTTGGAGTGGAACACACTCTTAAAAAGGTTCCAAAAGGGGGTTTGGTTACACTTTATTTTAAGGTGTCATTGTTACAGTGTAATTATATATTTAAGTACTGAGTAATATTAGGCAACTATAGGGTTAGGGTAGGATTAGGGTTTGGTTGAGGGTTAGTTGCATGTAATTATGCATAATTTACTGTTATTACTATGGTAATATGTAACATATGTAACAAGGACACTGTAAAATAAAGTGTTACCGGGGGTTTTGCCATAGAAGAACCATTTTTGGTTCCACAAAGAACCTTTCAGTCAACATTTCTTAAAATAACTATTGTTTTCCATAGTGTGAAGAACATCTTAATGATCTGAAGAACTTTTTCCACTTTATAGAACTTTTTGTGCATTGAAAAGGATTCTACAGATGTTAAAGGTTCTTTATGGAACAATAGATGCCAATATAGAAACTTTATTTTTTTAAAGTGCACGTAAAAGGCTCTTTTTAAAGCCTTTAGTTCACATTAAAGACATTTGCCTCTATTAGATACTAAGAGTCTTGCTAAGAGACATTCTTATTAGACAGCAAACAAATTATAGCAAAGCTAACACATATGGATAAAAACTTAACTTATGCACAAAACAGAATTTTATTCCATATATGCACATTATGAAGTGTTTGTTTATATGCAATACATTGCTAAAACGTTGATTGTTGAATGTTTGAAGAATATCCACCAGATACAAAGCTTATGAATATGGTGTCTGCTCTCTTGAAGAAGTATAATTCTTAAAACAGAATGAGATGACGCACTCTTTCACAGATGTGTTGGGGTGTATGTGTGTCTTTGGAGGAAAAATGTACATGAGAAGTTTAGAAAAATAAGAGATAGATACTTTTAAAAAACAATCCTCATTCCACATTTTTCCATTTTATCAGATAAATTATCAAATGCAAAGGGCAGTTGTGCATCTGTTGCAGCCAAACTCATTTTTGAGCTGCTCGCCCCACAGAAACCAATCGCTTTGATCACTATATTCAAGAGCTGTCTGAATAACAGAACTGAATAACAGCTATTAACTGAATAACAACAACAAAATAACAAAGAATTTTTAATGTCCAGTTTATTTTACTTTATCCGCTTTTTTATTTGTTTACATTTATTTTATTTTTATTAGTGCTGTCAATCGATTTAAATTCTTAAAGGGATAGTTCATAACTTTAAGTTTTGAAAAATGTTTCAATGTTGTTTGGAGCCCACTGACTTTCAAAATATGTTAGTTTGAGTTCAATAGAAGAATAAATCATGTTACTGTACAAACATAATGATGTTTTTCCACGTGCACATCAATTCAGATCAGCTCTGAATCAGTTTGTAGTCACAACACAAAATAGAATGAAAAAATATCAAATTAATAAACCAAGGTTTTTACAGTTAACTAAAACTCGATAAAAAAACTTTAAAAAAACTTAAAACTTAATTTATTTCAGCTAATTGCCAAAACAATATTTCTCTTGTATTTAACAATATTAACAATATTTTTTTTGTATGTCTATATTAATTTTTATTTTAGTGCATCAAGTTAAACTAAAATTAAAATGGAAATATAAAATATAAAAATTGTCAAACTATATTAGTATCCAAAATAAGACTGAAATAAAATTAAAAATTAAATATTTTTTTAAAAACATATTTAATTAACATTAACTTTGAATGTTTTTTAAATAATATTTTGTTACCATTATTGTCACTTTTCTAATGCATGTGTATAAATGCTTTGGGAATATAGTATGTAAAAACATTCATGCCTACTTGAAATTCTTTGACATGTTGAAGCTGTGACAGTATTCCAGCCATAGGAGCGCTTTGAATGCTGTTGCTATCAGTGACATAAGCGCTACACAGACCACGTCGTGTTACGATCATACCGGGCTTTAGGGCGCAAGGCCTGACGGGTCACGATCCCGACGTAGCGCTCGTGGCGATCCGAGACAGAAAAACACATTCACTTCAGACGATAGTCTTGTCTCTTGCCTTGCACTGGCGTATGACGCTAGGGGGCTAATCCACATTTTAAAGCTAATTTATGGAGATCCGGTAAGCACTGCCTTTAAACATGCAGTCAAATTAATATTCAAATGTAATTCCTCACCTAAAGAAATAAAACATGCTAATGGCATACTAATTTAGTTGCAGCTGCTGTAGCTCAGAGGCTGATGGTCTGATTTCTCAAGGCCGAGTATTTAACTCCGCAGCCAGAGAATAAAGACAGAATTTTTCTTCCCGTAAATGAATTAGTAAACAGCAAGTACGTGCTTGTAGAAGCGTCGGTGTCGGTGGATGTAAACGTAGGCTGCTGGATGTATTCGTGTCAGATAGTTTGTTCATTACTACGCACGTCCTCTCGGGCCAGAAAGGGTCACGTTTTAACTTCAACCTCGTCTCACGCAGGGAAACTATTTTTTATGCAAAGCTGATTTTAATTACGACTTATAGATGTGGAGGAAAAAAGCAAAAGGCAACGAATGGTTCGGATTGGCTGGGAAGTTGCGCATTAGCCGTCACCACCTGTGGCTGTTTTCAGTAATGGCTTTTCATGCGGTTCCGCGTGCGTGTCTAGGGGAGGATGAATAAAACAAACGAAAATATGAAAATATAGACATTGGATTGTCATTGTGTGCTGTCCTCCAGGGGTGCAATCTGTATTTGCATATTCATACTTTTGACCGGATACATAAATAATTTCCTTCTCTCCAAAGGTTAGGACTCATTAAATAAAGTCCAGCAACTAGAGAGAATATTTTCTATTATTAATTGTTTTTTTTGTGACGCTGCATGGAGCTGTTAGAATTTATAACTGACCTGAACTCTCCTTTCTAGTTTCCACCTGGGTTACCACTGAAAGCCAGTTCACCTTGGGCAATGACAATCTCCAGCTTAACCTCTCAAAGAGCCGCCACAGGGCAGTTCCTCCAGCCCAACAAACAGCTCCTCCTAGATCTTCCACAGGGAATTGACTCTGCACAAATGAATCGGACCACAGAATGAGTGCTTACTGAGCTCTCGAAGAGCAGCCGGTTAAACAAACCATTTATGTGAACCAGAAACAGATTGAGGGATCCTGATGTGGACAAATCGGGAGTGATAGAGATTGAGATCAAAGGGTGAAGCGTGACATTTCTGCACGACTGGGATGCGTCCGAAAGCTTAAAGGTATAGTGGAGGATGTTTTACTTCCTGGTGGGTAACCTATACTATTGGTCCTCCTAATTGTCAATCATTCTGGTGAATCAATCAAACTTTTCAAAAAGTGGAGAGGGCGGGTCTTATCTAAAATTTGGAAAGATCCTCCGCTATACCTTTAATAATGCTGCTTTCGGAGAATGCATTCCAAGGTAGGAAGGCATCAAGGCACGTCCAAATCCAAAGTTAGCTTCACTTTCTGCCTCCTGAAATACCCTCATCTGATCGATTTTTGAAGGCAGCACAGTATCCTTGGCTGCCTTTGATATCCCACAATCCTGTGCTTTCCATTCTGTGACAGTTAGGATGAACAAATTACATTTGAGTCTGAAAGTTGCGGTTGTTGGTCAGTTAAATGTAAGTTTTTGACCAATGTTTTCCACTTCTAATGTGATGCCTAGCAAGAAATGACAATTGTAGTAATTATATTTTACTTAGTTATCACCAAAACTCTCTCTATTTTGCGGGAGATCATTAAACCCTTACAGATTAGTCAGATATCTGTCTGAAATCAGTTTCGTAAGATACCTTCGTGCGCAAACGCTAAATGCTGCCTCCGAAGGCAGTCGTGGCCTAATGGTTAGAGAGTCAGACTTGTAACCTGAAGGTTGCTGGGTCGATTTTCAATACCGGCAGGAAAAATGTAAGTGGAGGAGTAACGTGGATGGGTTAAATGCAGAGAATAAATTCCAAGTATGAATTACCATCACTTTCAAAGTCATTGCCTGATAAGGCAGCAAAGCAACAGGTCAGCTGCCTGAGTTTTCAGATGCAGTCGCCCCAGCCAGTGTCACTGCATAAAATGACAACATTTTAACATAAAAAAGACACACTTAGGCACTAAAGAAGAAACATTTGGTGACTAACCTGTGGTTTTCAGGGTTGATTTTCAACAGCACCCCACCTGGATGAAACAATCTGGATCAAACTGTAGTTGAAAGTTAACATTAATGTATGCAAATATCTATCTATCTATCTATCTATCTATCTATCTATCTATCTATCTATCAATCTATCTATCTATCTATCTATCTATCTATCTATCTATCTATCTATCTATCTATCTATCTATCTATCTATCTATCTATCTATCTATCTATCTATCTATCTACCTACCTACCTACCTATCTATCTATCTATCTATCTATCTATCTATCTATCTATCTATCTATCTATCTATCTATCTATCTATCTATCTATCACTATAAGCATGCAGTCATGGTAAAGCTGAATTTTCAGCATCATTACTCCAGTCTTCAATGTCACATTATCCTTCAGAAATCATTCTAATATGATGATTTGATGTTTAAAAAAAAAAATATCTTATTATGAAATGTATTTGAAATTTAAATATTGCGTAACATTAGAAATGTCTTTACTGTCACCTTCGATCAATTTAATACATCCTTGCTGATTAAAAGTATTAATTTGTAAAAAGTACTATTCAAACTTTTAAACAGTAGTGTACATGTGTATATTGATTACTTTTCTGCTAAAGGTAGATATATGAAATTATTACCAAAATAACAGCCCAATCCTGATGGTTCAAATGGTTGGGGAAGCCTGACGTTTCTGGCACAGTAGAAATATCTGAAAGAGAAAAAAAAATGCTTTCCAGTTAATTCTATGGTATTTTATACTTTAAACTTATGAAGACAAAAAAACTGCTCAGGGAGTTCAGTCAGATGTCTGAAGGTGCTCTTTGGGGTCGGGAATTCAAATAAATGTGGAAAAGAGAAATTCCAAGGCACTCTTCTTCAAAATTATTTAAAACGCCTTTATTTTACTGGCTATATAGAAGAGTGCCTTGGATTTTCTCTAAGCCATGTCTTTACTTCACTGAAAAGAGCATAAAAAATCAGACAGCAACAAAGTTCCTTGTGGTTACCATCCCATAATCACAACGACGAGAATCACCACAAAATATCAAACCCACTTGAGCAAGATGTTTGCTTCAAGGCCTCGTCAACAAATAAGATTGAAGCATTTAGCCATGTGGTGGCGCTATGCACAGAAAGCGGTTTTGCAAAACCAGTGTTAAACACCAAAGAACAAAGCATCTGGAAAAAACTGGACTGCTTGAAATAAGATGTTAAATACATTTTTGAAGGGTACAAATTCAGTTTGATTGAAGTGAAATAACATCTGACATGCAAGTGTGTGACTTGTGTGCTCAACACGTTTCTATGTCCATTGCTGTCTCTGTGTTATAAATATATTTGTTGATTTCAGGGCGAATAGTAAATCGGTAAATCAACTTGGTCCAGACGGCTTTAATCTTAATTAATTACCTCCCAGTTTCTGTGTCTCAAAAATAAAGTTGTGCAATATTTATTAAATCACACCAAAAAAAAAAAAAAAAGTGAATGTTGAGTGGGGGAAAAAATCCTTGAAATTTTCATCAAACGTATTCTAATCAGGCAGTCGTCAGGTCAGCTAATGAGATGGCAGGAGTGAGGGCCTGACACTGCAGGCTCTGCCAAATGACTACCTCCCTCTCTCTCTCTCTCTCTCGTTCTATCAGTCCGTATCGCTCTCTCTCTCTCTCTCGCACGCTTTCATCATCGCTGAAGCTCATTAGTTCATCTTTCAGGCTTCCATTTGATTATAGTTTCACTTTTTAAAAGTGAAAAATATTTCACTCATTTACTCTCATTAGTCCTCAAGGTCATCGTTTGAAGCCGCTCCTGTCAATGTAAGATAAATCGACCCTTCGGATCCTCTCGCTCTCTCGCTCGTTCTCCGCGTATCTCCTTCAACGCTTCAGAAACGTCTCTCGCTGTCCTTTTGCTCCAAAGTTACACCGCTGTAATCATCTCTTCCACTCGTCCCTCCGTTTCGCTCACACCATCCTGACAGAAACTAGCGGAAAGGCAAAGTGGAAGACGAAGACACAGAAATCAAAAGTGATAAAGTGAGAGAGACTGGCTAAGCACTCTTACTATTTCTGCCAAATAAAGATATATCACAACTAGTATGAGTAGTATGCTGTATCCAAATTCAGCCAGAATTTAATGGATTTCATGGTATATATATACATACACACACACACACATATATATACCATGAAATCCATTAAATTCTGGATTTATATACTGTATATAGCCTATACAGTAGCCTACAAGATTGGTTTCATGTTTCTGAAAGAAGTCAAAAGTCGATTATGCTCAGCAATATTCAGTAATATTATTACAATTTAAAATAGCTGTTTTCAATTTGAATATATTTTAAAATATCATTTATTCCTTTGATCAAAGCTGAATTTTCAGCATCATTACTCCAGTCTTCAGTGTCACATGATCCTTCAGAAATCATTTCTGCTCAAGAAACATTTCTTAATATTATTATCAATGTTGAAAAAGTTGTGCTGCTTCATATTTTTTGTTGAAACATTTTTTTTCTGGATTTTTTGATGAATAGAAAGTTCATTTATTTGAAATAAAAATCGTTCACGTTATAAATGTCTTTACTGTCACGTTTGTTCAATTTACTGTAAAAAAGATCTTACTGACCTCGAACTTTTGAACTATACATATATATACAATAGATATACATCGTGGAAAAAAAACACAATTATTATTATATTAAAATACTGTCCTAAAGTTTGGGGTCTGTAAGATTTTTTAAAAGAAATTAAAACTTTTTTAAAAAAGTACAATAAATTCTGTTCAAACTTTCATTCATCAAGGAACTCTGAAAAAAATTGGCAGTTCAATACAAAAAGAAAGTAATGGACTGAATAATCATAATACAAAGTCTGACACACTACATGAGTGTGTGTTTCTGCTAAGCTCCTGTGTAAATGTATGTGTTTTTTGTGTCTTTAGTTGTAAACGTGGCGTGTGATTGAGGCCTAAGGCTGACAGGAGAAATTAAAGCACAATCGATACTGACTGATGTTTCTTCCCCTGGTCTCCACCAGTCACTCTGTGTGTGTGTGTGTGTGTGTGTGTGTGTGTGCTGTCATACTCTCATTACTGCGGCTGTTTCAGGGATTAACAACTTCTGTATTAATTGCTAATTGCTCTTAATGACATTTAATGGCTGTCAGTCAGTCTAAGTCCCACCCCTCAGCCTGTCAATCAATCTCTCCCCGGTGAATTAATGCAAGTCTCGTGTAGCCAGAGCTTCAGACTGATGGCAGAAGGACTCCATCGAGGCTTTCATTGGCTAAGGACCAGAGGCTGTCTGACTGACATGTAAAGCAACCAATCACAGTTCTTTTTGTTCCGCGTCATGTTTAGGGGCGTGAAAATGTCGTTAGACCGGTTTGTAAAACTCTTGGACGTATTTTAAAGAGTGTAAGCCGTGAACTTTACTTTTTCTTTACTTTGTATATTTTTCCTTTTATAAAATTTTTATTTGACTCACTTGTATATTTTAAATTAAAATAATAAAATAAAATAAATTAAGAAATATTCTGTACTTACACATTTTTATAATTTCATTATGACACAATTTCATTGGTTTATTAAGCCATTTAGGTTAACACTATAAAATAAGGTCTTATTTGTTAAAATGAGTTAATGTATTAACTAACATGACCTAACAATGAGCAATGCATTTGCTACAGTATTAGTCTTTGTTAATGTTAGTTAATAAAGATACCGCATTCATTGTTTGTTCATGTTCAGTGTATTAACTAATGTTAGCAAATACAACTTTTGAGTTAAATAATTAGTAAATGCTGAGATTAACATTAACTAAGATTAATAAATGCTGTAGTAGTTCATTCTTAATTCATGTTAACTAAAGTAGTTAACTGATGTTAAAAAAATGAAACCTTATTGTAAAGTGTTAAAATAATATCATGTCATATGACTTTTATGATTGAAAAAAACATAATTTTAAAATATATGTACAATAAAATAAATTTAAATTGCAAACATTGTTTTTATAATTACAGTCATTTTCAACTCAGTCAGTGCTTATATGGGATGAGTAGTCGATGTTCTGAAGCTCCGCCCCCAACCAGGGTCTCAACCTCATATTTAAAATATCAGACAAAGTGCTGTGATGTCACAAAGCATCAGTGTCCAGCAAACTCCCTATGTGTGTGTGTGTGTGTGTGTTTGTGTGTGTAAATGTGTGTTAGAGAAAGAGCTTAACTGAACCCTTTTTCCTGTTATGCACTCTTTTCTTTTCTTCCTCCATCTTTCTGTCACTCTTTGCTGTGTCCCATCCTTTCCAGCCTCCTTGTCTCTCGGTGTCTTTAAGCTGCTGAATGTAGGTTGCTCTGCACAATCTATAGGCCTCAGGGATACAGCAGAGAAGAGAGAGAGACAGAGAGAGAGAGAGACAGGGCACTCAGTCAGTGTCTGCAGATGAACATGGTGCCCAGAGCGAGACAAACAGGAAGCTCATCGAGCATCTCGAACCCTGACAGCACAATCAGCCTGACACAGCAGCCATCCACACACACATGCACACGTTTATTTTTTCATTTGGAGTCTAGTCCATGCGAGGACACACACAGACATAATGTACATTTACTAAACCTATCCCTACCCGTAAATTAAAACGTACATTTTTTTGAAAAGACAATTTTAAACGATTTTTACAAATAAAGATTCACAAAGTGATAACTGTAGAAATAGTATTTCCGTCTTTTACTTCAAAATTTCACATTTAATTCATTGTTACACTTGCCGTTTCTTTGTAAATATAAAATTTACGAGAAATTTCTGAGTGGAAATATTTGCAAAGTATGCACCCATTTTTTCATTGAGTTTTTTGTTTTTTCAGATTTAGTTGACTTGAAGCAAGGAACAAATCTGTATAGAAAATATAGCTAAGTGTGTGCAAACAAACTTGACGTATCGCTATATAAATGAAGACATATCATAGACTTCTGTTATTTTTATACAGAACTAATTATGAACATTACTCACATTTAAGCCCAAACGGATCCCAAACCCTAAAAAATTAGCATTTTTACAATTACAATAAATAAAAAAATATATTTAGGCAGGTGTATTTTGCAAGTAACATTGAATTAAGCATCACATTTTCGTCATCAACGCAGGTTGTTATAGCTTTAACTTTGTATCCAAAATACACACATATGCAAACACTTAGCTATCTAAATAAGATATTGCAATGGTTTTATAATCATTACCAAAGCTTTAACCTGTAATCTCTCAAGAGCCCTTTTAGAATTAAAACATTTAACTTTATATAATATGAATATTTGTTGCAACTGAGGATGTCCCTAAGGAGGATGGTTTTTATTTTTAGCTAACAATTTTGTTAACAGGTAGCCTAGCTATAGGTAAACCCACACGTTAACATGAGGACCGTGTGAATGTTAACTTCTGTTGTTTTTATATAAAGCTGAATACGATCCCAGACTATCCCAAACCCTAGAAGAAACCACCAAGTACTGCCAAACCCCGCACACAAGCACAGTGTTAACAAAGACACACTCTCATCCATCATAACACATAAACTCAGGTATAGTTAAACTGATCCTGTCTGAGGAAACGTTCAGAAACCGATATAAGGACTCTTGACTCTCACACATGCACACACCGGCCTCAGACTGAGAGCAAGGACTGCAGTGTGGCAAAAATTTCAGAGGGATGAAGTGAGTGTGAGTGAGTGAGTGTGTGTGTGTGTGTGTGTGTGTGTGTGTGTGTGTGTGTGTGTGTGTGTGTAGGGTTACAGACCTCACTGCGACCTCACTACCTTCAGATGCGTTCAGAGAATACCAATAAGAAAGAACAATTCTTTGATGTATTGGTGAGAGCTAGAAAAACTTTTTCTTCAGCGCGCGTACATTTTTTTTTTTTTTTTGGGCAGCCGGATTGTTCAATATTTCACTATATTTACCTTTACAACAAATCATAGAGGGATACAGTTCTGTGAAAGCAACATTCTGGCCAAACAAACACACACACCCCGTTTACAAATGATGATCCCATTAGCATTTTATGTATGGGAGGCAGATAAGAGAGAGAGAGAGGGGAACATTAGCACAGTTAAAAACATCCACATCTGTCAGAGCGCAAATGGGATGTCGGTAGGGAGGGGGGAAAAAAGAGACAGACGCAGAAGTTAAAACTCTCTGGCTTTTTCTGCCCAAACGCAGAACTTCACGTTTTTGTAAACTATTGTTATGACAGCATGTCACTTCGGTTTGAGCGTCAGCGGTAGCGCGCGGCGCGGGCTGAGCAGGGCGGTGAAGCGATCTTTAGCGAGACCCTAAGGCTATTGTCATAAAGCTCAACGGCGCTAACAGCCAACTCTAATTCACTTGTCAACTGCCTGATAAAATACTGCACAAATGCCATTTTAACTGAAGCAGCTAATAGGGAAGTTTATATGTCTTCTAGTGCCGCGCGTGCGTGAGAGTCTTCAGTCGTCATCATTCTAATCTAAAGCATATTAGAATAATCAGGCAGAAATAAATCATCTGCATTATCTGGTTAAGTTGATTCGGTTAAGTCGCCTGTTAACCCTTGTAATCCACACAGCCAACGAGTCCTGACCCGAGCGTTAGACTTTGAAAGCTAAACTAAACCTTTAATCTGAGTCGAGATACGTTAAGAGCTGCTATTGACTCCGGCGCTAATGAACACGGCTCTACAAACAAGTACAGAATTGGCTGCACTGAATTTCAAACTCACCAACAAAAAGATTGGTAAAATACACGTGTATAGGCCTATGTGATGTGAGTGAGGCGTTTAAGTAAAATGAGAGAGTCGTAGGGAGGATGTGCTGGTGTTTATCTGCACCTGGAGGCAGGAAGAGAATCTTGTCTCGTTATTTCAGTCAGTTAAATATGTGAACGCTTATTCTTAAGACATTAATCAATGAGTTTGAATTCGGAACTACAGTCTACAGAGGAAGACTGTAAATACTGAGGTGTAGCAAAGGCTGCAGAAACATGGTAATGGTATTTTATGATTAGTATAGGCTATGCAAATACCATATATCCACAAAAACAATCAAAGGGAGCTATATTCAACAGAATAACTGAAAGGAAACAGGGATGCTTGGATCTAGACACAAAGGCCTACTGTAGGCTACCTACTACCTTGTTTGGAGTAATATGAGGTAGTAGACTATTTATCAAAGTAACTTTGTATTTTCATCTGACGTCATCCTTTACAAATAGGATACTGTGGTGGTGGCACCATGTTTTTTTAACCTAGATTCTTAAACATGGTAGGCTATTATAATAGCGCAACTGTCAAAAGTAACAAAAAGTAAAAAAAAAAAAAAAAAAAAAAAAAAACATGGCATGTTACAATGTCATCAAAAACATTGCAATGCTGTAGATTTGTATCCAGGTAAGCTATAGACAAAACATTATGAATCTGCTTAGATTCTAAATCTACTTAAAGAGAATACAATAATAGGCCTACCACAGTAGGCTACTTTTTGTTAGAGCCCGGTTGGTTTGATGACAGTGTGCTCGTAACGCCCCCTGCTGGCGCGAACCGCAGCTCTGGTATATTAATTAAACTCGCGCAGCTTCCGGGTAAGAAGAGTGCGCGCGAGGGCTAGAGACAGGTGAGGCCCGGTGGAGCTCACGGTGGCGCGAAGCCCGAGGACGCGCCGCACTGATGCCGTTTCTACCGTTTAGAACCTAATGTTAAGTCACTTTACCGGGAAGTCCACCAGCAGAACTGGTAAACAAGTTAATGAACGTGGAGAAAACGAGCGCGCACACGCGCGGCCGGTCAGTATTACTGTGGCAACAGCGACATCTGCTGAGAACTGATCACTCTCCCTTTACCATAGTTCCCGCCAAAACACCATATTTACCTTTACTACTACTACAAAAAAAAAAAAACTAGTAATTTAGTATGATTCAAGACTATCATGGAAAAAAATATTTTGTTAAATAAAATGACAAACATTTTGAAATCTTATAGGCTAATGTTGAAGGGAGATTAATTCACATTAACCTTACTGGTCAATACAGCATTTCAGTCATGCTAAATTACACCATACAGGAAAAATGAGGATCAGGAGGAGAACATAATATGCCCTATTCATTACTGTCATATGTCACCATATACACCTTGAAGCCATTCCCTTCTGCAATTAAGCTATTAAATAACACTTAGTAATATATTATTATTAATTTATGTGTTATTCAATTATTTTCATTTGTCATTTTACTGTTTGTTTTATGTAATGCAGTGGCTGTATTTTTGATCCCAAGACAAATTTCCCTCTGTATTACAAATTTAAAGTATACCTTAACCATAACACTTTTGTGTGTTTTGGGATGCTATACCTTATGGTGATGTAGCCATAAATCAGCTGTTAGATTCGCATCAATATAGACTGTACATATCTTTAATTCAAATATATTTACAAATATACTGCATACTTTCTCTACTGTGCTTGTGGCACGTGGTAAACCCCAGGTAATATCTCTAATAGACATTTCTTCAAATTGATTCACAAGAATGCACCACCAAAATACTTTTCAAAATACCAGACAAAAATACTTTCTCAAAATGATGATAGCTCCCTTAACAAAGTGAACGGGCCCTTTGTGAGAAGTGATTTAGTTACTTTTATTTACAACGAACCTTTGAGAAACGCCCTTCCTGCGGTGCTTTCAAGGGGCGCAAAACTGCCTAAAACTCCCACAACGTAACATAAAATCATTGATCATCGGCTGCTAAACTATAATAGAAGACAAGCACATTTGCTTATGATATTTGCTGTGAAGCTGTAATTGTAAGGCAGTTTGTATTGTATAAAGTGTTATGTTAAGAAAATTGATCTAATATTTCATCATGGGATTTTAAATATGCACAATAATAATATTAATAAATCATACCATATCGATCCTGGTGTGTGCAACATTGTTGAAAACTGTTTCTCTGGACAGTCATCAGTGTCCCAATGCAAAGTTGATCAAGATCCAAATTCATCTTCTCGAGATATTGATTTGCAGCTTAAGACAATTTGGAAGGCACTGGCCCTGTGAACGCTTCCGCTGTTGTGGAGAAACTTTCATTTATAGAATCAGGAGAAAATTAAATTCACAGTATTTCATTTGAACAAAGCGGCCTCCATATAAACCTGCAGTGAATTTAGTTTCTGAAACCAAGAAGAGCCTCTTTAAAAATATTAATTTGATAAAATGGTGTGTTCATGAAGTTGAATCACACGATTTACATCTGAGATGCGTCATATATGTGATGTGTTTGTGTGTGTTAAAATGAGTTGTGTGTGTAACATACACACATGTATGTTGTTTTGATTGTGTGAGATGCTAAAGAGTGACTTTCCTGTTCGGTGTGCGTTCTCGTGCATGTTCTGGCTGGTGTGTGTGTGTGAGTGTTTGAGTAATGGTACCTGTCTGGAATGATTGACTCTCAGGAGACAGATGAGTGGTGTCAGGCTGTCAGCGTGAACTCTATCACACCAGCGTGTCTCTTTCAGACGCAGAGAACAGAGAGGATAGACAGACAGACTGAAGGAGTGCAGTTCTGTCTCTCTGTTTGCTTTTCGCTCTGCTCGCGATCTTTTCCCTCCAGCCCTGCACATTAAACAATTTACCCAAACTTTCCTCGCAGTGCCGGAGCGAACACAGGCACTAAATGTTTTAGCTCGACAGTAAACAGGATCTCAGATCAGATTTTAAACTCATTTAAATTCACATTCTGCACTTGCTCTGTGTGCCAGGCACTAATAATATGCTAAAAAACATCAGATATTCAAAACAGCTCAAAACACTTTCAAAATTATTCATTTCTGACAGCGAGAAAACAAAGCCTCTGAAGAGCAATGACAGCGGATGGAGGGATGAGCTCGAGAGATCATGGTGAGGTGTAGGCCGGGCGATGAGGGGTGAACGGTCAGAAGGCCCGGAGCAGAAGACACGCAGACTGAAGAGAACCGTCTCAATAGAGGGTACGGACGGGTCAGAACCACAGGGTCATACACAGAGGGAAAGAGAGAATGCTTTTATTATTTTTAATACTACTGGCACCTAATTATTTTCTGTCGCTGTTTTATTTGTGTGTGTAATGATTCTTGTATGTATATGATAATTGTATGTAAAACAATCATGCCAGAAAAATACTTTTGAGAAGAGGACCATTAATTGGAGGATGGATGGATGGATAAATGGAGCTTTAGATAGATAAACAGAACAATAGATAGAACAACAGACAGAGAGATAAATAAAAAGACGGGAAACTTAGTTTGTAGTTATAACAAATGTAAATGCAGTGGATCGATGAACAGACAGACAGATAGATAGATAGATAGATAGATAGATAGATAGATAGATGAAGAGACAGACAGATAGAGATAAACAGACAGACAGATAGATAAACAGACAGATAGATAGATGAAGAGACAGACAGATAGATAGATAGATATATAGATAGATAAAGAGACAGACAGATAGATATAGATTAACAGACAGATAGATAGATAAACAGTCAGATAGATAGATGAAGAGACAGACAGATATATAGATAAAGAGACAGACAGATAGACAGACAGACAGATAGATAAACAGACAGACAGATAGATAGATAGATAGATAGAAGAAGAGACAGATAGATATAGAGACAGATAGATAGATGAAGAGACAGACAGACAGATAGATAAACAGACAGATAGATGAAGAGAGATAGATAGATAAAGAGATAGACAGACAGACAGATAGATAAACAGACAGACAGACAGACAGATAGATAAACAGACAGACAGATAGACAGATAGATAGATAGATAGATAGATAGATAGATAGATAGATAGATAGATAGATGAAGAGACAGATAGATATAGACAGATAGATATAGAGACAGATAGATGAAGAGACAGACAGATAGATAGATAGATAGATAGATGAAGAGACAGATAGATATAGACAGATAGATATAGAGACAGATAGATGAAGAGACAGATAGATAGATGAAGAGACAGATAGATAGATAGATAAACAGACAGATAGATAGATGAATACAGACAGATATATATATATATAAAGACAGATAGATAGATGAAGAGAGATAGATATAGAGACAGATAGATAGATAAACAGACAGATAGATAGATGAAGAGACAGACAGATAGATAGATAGATAGATAGATAGATAGATAGATAGATAGATAGATAGATGAAGAGACAGATAGATATTATAGACAGATAGATATAGAGACAGATAGATGAAGAGACAGATAGATAGATGAAGAGAGATAGATAGATAGATAGATAAACAGACAGATAGATAGATGAAGAGAGATAGATATAGAGACAGATAGATAGATAAACAGACAGATAGATAGATGAAGAGACAGATAGATATATATATATATAGATAAACAGACAGATAGATAGATGAAGAGAGATAGATATAGAGACAGATAGATAAACAGACAGATAGATAGATAAACAGACAGATAGATAGATGAAGAGACAGACAGATAGATAGATAGATAGATAGATAGATAGATAGATAGATAGATAGATAGATAGATAGATAGATAGATAGATAGATAGATAGATAGATACTGTTGATAGATGAGCATCTTGAGCTTCTGTCATAACTTTACTTTGTTTAAAATCTTCCAAAATCCTATTTCTGTTTATTTCCAGGTTTGAATAATAATAAAAAAATCCCCCATTTCCAACTTAGTCTCAGACTTTTGGATCCCACTTTATTAGAATGTGACTTCTAAAGGGAGATAGAGAAATGGAGAAAATGTGGGGAACATAGGAAGGGTTCTGAGTTAACAGAGAACAGGAAGGTTACAGGAGTGAACGAGAAGTGTATTTGAGAGCTAAAGTGCGTGTGTGTGTGTGTGTGTGTGTGTGTGTGAGAGAGAGAGAGCAGCTCTGAGACTAATTAAACGAGCAGAAGGCAGAGAGTGTTCTGAAGAGAAGCCATCGCTGGGCCGGGACTGAGGTAATGATGGAAAAAAGGATTTAGTCTATCCACCATCGCTCCATCCTCTCCTCCCTTTCCCTCGTTATTGAGCAGGTGTCCGTGTCCCAGCACAGTGTGTATGTGCGTGTGTGTGTGTCCCGACGGAGGCTTTCACAGCTCTCGGCTCTTGTGACTGCATCTCCTTCACCGGGGCTCAAACTCCCATTTACTGAAAGATACTGTATGTACAACATAAACCACAACCAACTGGCAATTCACACACAAAATCATCTCACGCAGTGCCGGGGAAGCTATCTATTTCACACTAAAGCTTTAGATGCAGGCTTCAGGTTTTCCAAACTTGTAAAAACTTTTGAACTCTGGTAT
>NW_028117844.1:0-16484 GCF_965113295.1 Leuciscus leuciscus
GCTGGCATAGCTAAATCACTCGCGCCTTTCATGTTGTTGGGAATATTTGCCAACCTCTTAGTAGGCTATATTTAGACAGTGCATAATTCCACACAAGTTTTTTCATCCAAACTTTAGAGAGATTATAGCGACAGGTGGATTCCCTTAATAACGAGAGGATCACTCACTAACCTTGGAGTTTCATTTATATTCTAATACACCAATTTTAATAAACTCTCCCAAAACACAGACACTCGTATACGCGCCTATAGGCACACCTCATCTGAAACACTGAAGTTTTGAATGGCATGGCTGCTTTCATTCTGTTCTGTTTTGCATTGACTGCTATGATAAGAACCAACTGACTTAATCTTACACAAAATCCTTTATATTTTGGTGTAAAGCAAATAATAATAACAACAATACTAAATACTAGCATTGTGGAAATAATTCAAAGTAACTGCTTGCTAAAAAAATATTGTCGTTATTCATCATTAGGAAGCCACTCTTCAACAACATCAATTTGCATATAATACTCCACATCTGAATGACATTGTTTCTGGCCTCTGCGGTATATATATATATATATATATATGAAGATGAAAAAAAGACGCATGTTACTAGTGACTATAGTGAAATAGTTCAGTAGGCCTATATTACATACTTTATTTATAATAGTTTATTGAGGAGGAATTCAGGGATGGAAAATTAAGATAATTTGTTTAAATGAATGGTAGATAGGTTTTAAAATTAGTTTTTCCTATCATCTGTCCTTACGGTTGATCACTTGGCTGCTCGATATTAATATAGCCTAATTTAAATCAAGACAGTCATGGTAGATTTTAGGACACTCAGGTGTTATTTATTATTTTACCAATATAGGCTGTGTGAATTTCCCTGCACATTTAATTGCCGCCAAGATCTCGATGTTCTACAATTAAATTCGTAGGTTCTTTTTTAAATTAAGGTTCTTAGCGTGAGAAAAAAAAAAATATATATATAGCCTATATATACAGTATTTGGAGCCTAAAACTGAGTTGAATAGCAGATTCTGAAACGTTTTGCTTTTATGTATTTCTGAAAGCAATTTTAACCACCTCATATCAACGAACTTGGGCATAGCCTAGTGACGTGCTATTTTGATTAAAAAAAATTGCTGTAATTAATTGTTCAGTAAACGGTTCTATTTTACGTTATTTTAAGTTTATTTAACTTTTAAGTTAAAGTTTATTTAGCTATATCTGAAATTAATTCAAGACAATCATTTCAGCGTTATAGAAAAACAAATCTTCTAAATGTGAAGACAAAACAGTTTATTCATACGCCACCGAAACAGCAAGTTTTAATGACATTTGAGCCCTATAATGAACTATATGTTTAGAATAAAAAAATGTAAATGTTAACTTATCGGCAGTCTAAATTAAAATAAATGTATTTTGCAAAATTTTGCAAATATAAAATATTGTAGCCCTGTATAATTTAATCTCAAATAATTTCCCTAGTAATGAAATTGGTGAGACAATTCGTCAGAGGCGCATTTCGAAAAATCTGCTAAAATTCCACGTTAACTCTAAAGTGCGAAAAATAACATGGGCTGGTAGCATAAACCTCGTTCCTTATTGCAGATATAATTTCTCTCTGCATTATATCTGCAAGCGGTTCGAATTTGCTGTCATATTTGGAGTTGCTTGCTCTCGGGTATCGGGATATTGTGTGCTCGAAACCAGATGTTAAATCATGTCTCTTTCTCTTTTTGATGCCCAGAGTTCAAATGATTGGAGAGAAGTTTGTGACACGGGCATTCTTCTCATATTTCAGCTCGCAGAAGAAGCTTATTATGATATCGATTATATGATCTCACCCTCACAGACGCAAAGTGTTATAATGAAAGCCGGGTCTGCAAGAGATTCGAAAAGCTCTCTGAACACATGTGCACAAGTGATGATGGTGTGTGTTGTCTATGTATGTTGTCAGTGTGTGCGGCTGTCAGTAACAGAGACCCGTGTGGTTGTGTGAGCGTTGTTGAGTTAAAGGTCGCTCTCATACTCCTTTTCACAAGCGTTAGGTTAGTGGTCACGACTCATAATCTTAAATCTTGTCACAAGGTTAGCCTATAGCCTACTCACTTGTTTGGTCCGTGCAGACTTGTTACAAAACGCATTAAATATTTCCTTGTATCGGTATAATAGCCTAACTTAACCAGATCAACGAAAGATAAACGAATATTCAAATATAAATAAAAAATGTGACAATCGAAGTTTTATGCATTTCTAGCTAAACGATCTGATATATAGCCTATAATTATTAAATGTATTGTAAAATATTAACCAGGTATGGCGAATCGGGTATCTTATAAAACATAATAAAACGTTTCTTTAAAAAGGCATAATTGAGTCACCTGATCAATAGATCTAAATAAATATTTTCAGTTAACTTATCCTTTATCCTACATCTCCCTCGGTCCTACTGGTGATTGTCATTTGTTTCTCGCCAGTTGTTTCTAAAAAGTTCAGTACAGCTGTGTCGGTCTGTAGGCTACTCCATGCTGTGAAAATCTAGAGCGCGTAATCCTGATTGTGACAGCCTACAGCGCGTGAGCGGCGTCATCCTGAAATGGCAAAAACTAGAGGCATCTCATTCACACTTTAACTAGGGTGGGAGAAAGCAGAAAGTATGTCCTTGTGCTGCTGGCAAAATAGAATTTCCACAACTCCCATGCAGTTAAAAAGCTCGCCTCTACTTTCTGAGACATGTTTATTTTTGTGTGCCCTTTATGGCAAATAAAGCAATTTAACCAAAGCCTATACTTTTCATGTCAACTACAGTAATATTTTATTTTTAGCTGTGAATCTGCACTACTTCCTTTTCAAATAACACGATTTAAGAATAAATTGCAAAATGGAACTCAGTGGAAAATTGTAGCTACACACTTAAGTAGCCTACCAACGTGGGGGGAAACTATGTATATTCGGACATATAACAGTGCTCCGAATTAAGATATCTTTGTTAAAAATTACACACAATACAAATCGTAGTTTACGCATACATCTGCTCAAGAGAACCAAAAATACAGCGCACCCCCATGCCCTTAATCGCGACCAGATGTGAAGACCGAGTAATTGATTTACCGCCATTCAGCGGCCCTGATGCAGACTGAGATGGATAATTGTGTATTTACTCATTTCTTCGGGGGAGTAGGTAGGCGGCAGGCCCATCTTGACACATGGATAATTCTCTGGGTGAATTACAGGAACTTTTACCATGGTTTACCGTGATATCGTAGCTCTGTCTATCCCTCTCCCTCTCCCCAGGGTACCTGTCACTAACATCTGAGCGCCACATGCTAGCCTCCTTATCCGTCTCCTTGCGCGAACAATCTCCCTCGCTTCCTTTGCCCCTCCAGGTTCTCTTCCCAACGGATGCTGCGTTCCAGGGACCCCATGCGCTCTCTTTCACACGCCGTCCACTCTATCTATCTATCTATCTATCTATCTATCTATCTATCTATCTATCTATCTATCTATCGCAATCTTTTTTTTTTAAGTATATTTTGATATCACTCACTGGTGGCCTAATTTGATCTCTCTTTTATGTCACTGTATTTTACCGATGTTTTTTGAATTAAAAAAAAAAAAAAAGCACCGGAAGTGTAGACTAACATCTGCGCGCGCCTTTAAACGGAGTTCCCTCTTCTGTACTTTGACAAACCCACAGCAAGGCATGATAAACTGAGAGGAAATTCCAGACCGTTCCTCTGGGATACCATCGGGAGAGTATCCCAGTAATTCTCCTTTCGTATACAAAAGGGAAAAATTCTCTAGATTGTAATCGTCAAAATAGGCCGCTATGCTGCTTTGGCTAACACAGATGGCAGTCCAGATATCAGATGAAGTTCAGTAATGTTGTATCTTTACGCTTTGCCTACAGATAAGTCCCCGTTGGTGAAATGTTTGCTTCTGTGTAAATTATCGTGACACCCATAATAAATATAGCCATTATAGTGCACAAAGCTTTTTCAATTGAGCGCAATAGTTCAAGGGAATACTTTGGTGTCACGTTGCAAATCCTGCCAAAAAATAAACTAATTTTCCCTGCCGGACTGTAAACACTAGACTAGCCAGGGCGGCAGCATCAATAGAAGAAGTGCGCATGGTATATCACAAACATTTTCCCAAACTGCTGCAGACTTCCAGACCAATTAGGGGCATTTTGCTTTGCATGGTGGAGGAAATAGCTCTCCACGCTGCAAAATGTCACAGAAAAGTTCCCGGGGCAATGTGAGTGTAAGCGTCTCCCACAAGTTCTAGTTTCCCATAAAACAGGCACAGAGAGGGTTTGAATGGTCATATGTTTTCACTGCCTTTGCTTTGAACAGGTTCATAAGTCTGAATATGAGCTGTAGAGGAATGAAATGTGCTGATTTTATGCATCACACGGTCCTTAAAGCAAGACTTAGCAAAGACACCTGATGAAAGCCTTGTCATTTCAGGGAGACGCCAAACACAAATGGTAACTGGCAGTTCCCTGACCTTATCTCCAGCTCTTTACTCTGCAATTTGAACTTGTGGATTTGTGCACAATTTGAAACACATATTGGAACATCTGGAGACATTCCTGGCAATTTAACGCCATGTCACGCTTTATTTGTTTTGACTTTAATTGTTATTTAAGTTTGTTTACGTGCATTTATCTATCTACTTATGTAGCCCCATCTTGGCTGCTTGGCTGTGAGTGAATCCGTGAGAAAGTGCAGGATTAACCAGATGGGATGTCAAAAATGGTAATGAAGTAATATCCAATCTCTCTCATTCTTCATTACAACAATTTAAAGAGTGACATTAAGGAAACTGTGGTGCATCTGTTTAGCACAAGAAAAGAAAACGTTTGAGAAATTCGGTTATTCAGGGCCTGCGACTGCAGCATGTACGTGAATCCTGAGAATATCATTTTCACTTTTTGCTGTCAGTAAAGTCTTATGAAAGACTGTTGTCATTACAACATTTCAAATACATCATATGTTAGATTTATCTACTCTTCACCTGCACAAAACACACGTTTGTTATCATAATTTGTCTTAAAAATATATGTTCCATTTAGAACAAGTAGGAGTTTCATTCTGATGTCATAGGATAATTTTTTGTGGGTGCTGCAAAGAGCTTTATTTTATTTTGTTATTTTTTTTATGAACTTGTGCTTTAAAAAAAAAAAAAAAAAATCTAATCAGCCTATAATGTATCAATCACTTTTTTAATTCCAGAAAACCATTTGAACAACCCATTTAAACAAACAAGATAATTATTGACATGAGAGAGTGCAGCAAAGATCTATTCATTTTAAGAGTGAATGAAAAACAATGCAATCACAATCTACTTGTATCACAAGGGCAGACGTGTTAATACAAGTTCAAGAAAATGAGACATCTTCAATGTCTCATATTTAAAAAATAGCTTAAACCCCTCTATATTTGTATAATTGCTCTATAATTTTTAAAATCATAAACAATCTCTCAGATTATGTCATTTCAATATTTTAAGCCAGGACAGCTGTTTGATTTCTCAGTAATCCGATGCTGTATTCAGCATGTACTTACATCTACTTTTTACTTTTTCTAGACTGCATACAATTCCACACACTAAGAGAAAATGAATATGGTGAAAATAGTTGTTCTAATATCCAGAAATGTAGTAAAAAGGTGTAAATTGCTATCATTAAGAACACAAACATGCCTAAATTGGGAACAAGTACTCTAAGCAGCATTATCGTGGTCCTCCGTGACCTTTGTGTTTATCTTGTCGAGATTTAGCTTTAAGGTTGTGAACATTTGATGAATATCAATTTGAAACAGATTCTTGGTCCAAGAATAGATCTTAGGGCTTAATTGTGACTCCAAAAAAAAAAAAAACAGCTGTTAAGATTTAGGATAACCGTGTGCCGGGCCGCGCTGCCATCGCACTATTGAAACAATTTGCCTGAGGTTAGCTGCTAACTCTGCCAGGGGGGGTTCCGTTCTTTACACCCAGCCATTTAGTTAATGAACACAACATTAGATTTTCTTGTGTTGTTTCTTTCCACATTAGAACATCCGCTCACCTTTCTGTGCAGAGTTGTGAGTCCTCCAAGAGGCTGGGGGTCAGATGTGTATTGATAATGTTGTGTGACTCATGCCAGCTTCAATGTGCACACATGAGCAGATCTTTTGCAAGAAAGTACGCATTTTAAGTGCGATCTCTGTCCAAGTCAATCACCATCCACAAGGCTATCTCACTTCAAACGCCTGGGCCTACACTTTAATTTAACAGACAGAGTCTATGTGTGTTTGAAGGCAGAGAGAGAGAAAAAACTATGAGTGATGAAAAGTGAAATAAGCCTTTGAGCGAACGTGTGATTTTACATGTGTTATTTGTAGCTAATGTGTGCACAGAAGGTCTCCAGTGTTTGCCCATATACAGCTGTGTTGTCGCCCCAACCCCGTACCCCTGCCGCTCACAGTCTTAGTGCTCCATGGAGAAGTTCATCAATATTTTGGCCGACCTTTGACGTAACCTCTAAGATTCAAACAATGGGATTCTGGGTACACTAAATGGCCATGTGGTTGGCAGGGCGGCGGGACTAATGAGGGAATGTCGTCTCGGTTTTACAGTTCAGGCCGAAAGCGGTCAAGTGGAAAAACGGCCCTGGACTGCCTCACGCAAACTTTCAAAGAAGGGGAGCACACAATCCCCACAAGGGCTTTTCTTTCAGTCCATCACTTCAGTAGCTCACTCTCTCTTCCCCACTCTCTGATCTCTCTATGGAGTCCTATTCATTTTCATTTCTATCTACTCAGCCTGTCGAGGTCTCTTTTTTTCTGCTTCTCTCACATCTCTCTCTCTCTCTCTCACTCACGATCACATACTCTCCGCATTCTCTCTCTCTCCTTGGCTCTTTTTTATATTTGGCCAATTATCAGATTAAAGAACACCCAACTCAGTCTTTTTTGATATAATGAGTGTTCACCCTCCCTTGTGAATCCATCATTAAAGAGACAGTTCACAGTGAGTCTGTCATCAGCCCTCCTGCTGTCTGTCTGTTGTGACTGAAGTTTTGTTGGGTGTTTGCAAATTATGCTTTTGTTTTGCTTTATTTTATTAAATAGTTCCAAACAATGGCTGCACTTCTTTCTCAAATGAGATTATCTTTTTATTTTTTTATTTTTTAATGTTCCACAAATTGTTTCAGTCAGTTCCTTTTTGCTCTCATGCATTTATAGACACACACACACACACACACACACACACACACACACACACACACACACACACACACACACACACACACACACACACACACACACACACACACACACACACACACACACACACACACACACACACACACACACTCTCATAAATGGAATATGACAAGATGATTGTAGATCATCATTTACAACAATATTCTAACCCACAACCCAAATTCCAGATTCAAACCCTTTGTTCATTCATTCATTCATTCATTCATTCATTTCACTTGCTTGTAGTCATTATCCAATTCATGCATATTGATCATCAATGGATTTCTAATAGTTTACATTAAGATTTTTTGTCCAGGAAACAGTATTTCAAATGATAATTCTTACATCAGATAAATTAAAAACATTTATTTATTTATTTTGTATTTGATTTATTTATTTATTTTTAGTGTGTACAGAGATAAATTGCATGCAAAAGGTCTGCCGTGTTTCTTCTGGACTTTTTTATATTGGAGTTTTCTGTGGACAACATAAATGTTTTGAATGAATGATTGTGTTGCTTGATTATGCCTTCAATTCTTAACATAGCCAATAGCTTTGCAAAATGGGTGGTGCTGATTAAGTGATTTACAATGCTTTGAAATTTGCCTTCATGTTCAATCATTAAAAACGGAGAAAGAGAGAGAGAGAAAAGACAGATCCTCTAAAACTGCCCTTGGAGTTTTCTTGTCAAGGAAATCCTACAGGGAGGAGGTGATATTCCTCTCGCTCCAGTAAACCCTCACATGAACATTGTGTGTCCTTATGAGTGTGTGCTTTTCTTTTGAGGGAAATTAAGAGATTTGGAAAGTGTCCTGTAGCCTGTCATTATGTCTGTTCACAAGTATCCTTTTCCAGTTGTCTGTTTGGCCTTGACTGATTTGGCGATCGCAGCCTGATAATATCTAATGCTTATGAATGGCAGGGTTGCACAAGACAGCAGTATTTTCAATGGGGCCACGGCTCTCAGCTATAGTCACGCAAGCTCTGTGTATGTGTGTATTTATATGTGCTCTTGCACTTCAGTCTGCACTTTCTTTTTCTTTTGAGTGTGGGTATAGTTCTTGTAAAGTCTACATTGAGGGGACAATGTTTTTTGGTCCCCCCCATTTTTTTAAATTTTTTTTTTTAATTTTTTTTGTGTGTGTGTGGAAATGAGGAAAACAGATTATAAATCATACCAAATTATGTTTTTTAAAAAATGTAAAAATGCAAAAAGTTTCCAGGGTAGATTTATGGTCAAGGGTTGAATATACAGTTTGTGAAGTATAACAATAATTATGTTCATGGAAAGTCCCCATAAAACACAACGTGTGTGTGTGTGTGTGTGTGTGTGTGTGTGTGTGTGTGTGTGTGTGTGTGTGTGTGTGTGTGTGTGTGTGTGTGTGTGTGTGTGTGTGTGTGTGTGTGTGTGTGTGTGTGTGTGTGTGTGTGTGTGTGTGTGTGTACTACATTCGACCACAATGCTTATGTGGGCTTGACCCCAATAAATGCTGATTCTGTCAGAAATTCTAAGCAAACTCACTCCTGCTTTACAGTTTGAGTTTGGGTAATTATAAGTTCTTGTAAAGCATGCATTAAAAAATGAAATATTCCAGTGTGTTCTCTCTTTTGACAAATATATGCAGTGGTCCTAAAACATTTGCACACTTAAGTGACATTTAAAAATATCTGAATTTATTTGCATTTAATGAACACAAATGATACTAGAGCTTTTAACAAAATGCGCTTTTTGTCTTAATTTTGAACAGGATTTCTATTGCTTCATATTTTGAAACCTGGCAAATTTGTTTTTGTGAAATCTTATTAGAAAATAAATGCAAGGTTTTGATATTGTTTTGATATGTGTGTGTGATATTGATGATATGCAGAAAAACCTCACTTCAGTGCCTATCTGTGTCCATTTATGTGTATGTGGGGGGTGGGGGGTAGTCAGATATTGAGCTGCTTGTCCTCCCACTAGGTTAAACAGATGTGGAAAAGGACACACACACACACACACAATAATCCATCATTCATTAAAACACTTCAGTTCAGTTATAGAAAACTGTGACTTAATTGATTCATGTCTGCAAGATGTCAGTGCGGCAAATGCAACATTTGAAGCTCTTGTCGTGTTAGAAATCCAATTTCCTGTTTGACTTCAGGATGTCTGCTGTTGACTGAGCTCTGATTTGGTGAATCATCATACTCCAGTATTTGGGGGAATTGTGTAAGCTTTGCAAGTTCTTCACTGTAGGCAAACCTTCAAACCGACATCTGTGTGTGGAGCAAAGAGTTATTAGCGGAGACTGTTTACCTCTTTCTCCCGCAGAATTTTATTAACAACTGCACAAACCGTCTCTGCTTGTTTCCGGGTCTTGCTACAGAAAATTTGTGGGTGAGGTGAAAGCTGCTGGGCTTTTTTTCTTCCTCCATCTGTGTGTGTAAGACCTTGGGGGGATAGCAGAGGTGTAACTCATCCAGATGTTTGTGGAAGCTGGAGCACATTTAAGGAAGTCATACACCCTTCAGGCTCAACAGGTTAAATGTCACAGGACGCACAGCAGCACCTTTGGAAAAACGGACACATTGTGTGTGTGCGCAACAGGAACGAGAGCCTCGCTCTCTGTTTTGGCGAAACCCTCCGTTTCACAGTGTGAGCTTTATTATACATGTGGCCGTTTACTTTGAACCTTTTCGGACAAACTGTGGTTGCGCAGAGTTAGTCTCTCTGAACTCCGTTTCACTACGTCCACTCTAAAGTTTTATGACCGTGTGCGAGGGAGAGCGTAAACGGGTCACAACCCGGCGCGGTACTTTTTCTTTCAGAGGAGAAGATGGAAGACTTTGAGGGTCACAGAAAGCAAATGATCTGCTCATGACTGTGGAGAATGTGCATGTAATCTGCCACTGTGGAGATGAGGCAGACACGGTCTCTCTCTCTCTAACACACTCCTTCTCTCACTCGTCCTTCTTTCTGCAGGTCCATAAAGCTGTGGTGGGATGTAATTCGTCCCAGTAGAGAATGCCTTGGAAAAACAAAGTATGAATGTCTCACATTGATTTGGGTCAGGAATGTGTGTGTGTGTGTGTGTGTGTGTGTGTGTGTGTGTGTGTGTGTGTGTGTGTGTGTGTGTGTGTTCTTCTGCCAGACACCGAAAGTCTGTTAGGTCATATTGGCAATATATCATAAAATCAGCACAGACAATATAGAAAACTATTTGGTGTTCAGCTAGTAAAAGTCTCAGTACGTGAAAAAGGAAAACAACAGGTTTTATTGAAATAACTGACATCAAAATTTGATAGGATGCCATATGGAAAGATAATCAAATGATATCACCATATTGTGGGAGTGTGAGTCACATATTGCACCCGCTACATTGTGGTGTGTGAATGAGATAAGGCTGCATGATTTTTCATTGACCGTCTCTCATAATTGTATGATTGCAAGTAATAGGGTGTTTTTTTTTTGTAAGTCTTTCAGTAAGTCAAATGACTGCAATTAAAAGTATTTTACTTATGTTTCATCTATACAGATATACACAGTTTAAAGGGACAGTTAAAAAACTATTTTTGCACCCCATTAACTTTCATTGCATGGCGAAAAAACACAGAGACATTGTGTTTCACAGAAGAAAGAAAGTACAGGTTTAGGGGAACATGAGGGTGAGAAAATGGTTGAACTATCCTTTTAACAACTGTCCACTGTTCCTCAGCATGTGTATAGGTGTAACACAAACTTTCCATGAACTATATATATGAATACATTTTTACAATTCCAAAAAAGGCAATATTGCACTAAAAAACATTTGACCCGATGCTGCTCTGTGTGTGTTAGATATGCTTTTGTGCTCATGTTACGTGCTTGTGTGCACATTTTGTTTTTGGTCATTTATCCAGTGTAAATAGATCATTCATACATCAATAACAGAGAAATGTAAGTGCAATTTAATGACTTCAAAAACTGCATGTTCACGGTGTTTCCTTTGGCACAACAGCAATTTATGTGTGTGTGTGCATGTTTGTATGTAAATGTGTATGGACTGACTGTACATACATGTGTCTGCGTGTACAGCTCTATGTCATGCCTATAATGAAGGATTTTCGTGCGCTTTCTCAGCCTAGATGAGTTCTTGGATAAAACAACAAACACTCTGGTAAAACAAAGCTGAGAATGTTGTCTTAGGCTCTGGTGTACTGAACTATTAGTGAGGGACAAGCATATGTTTTGTGGAACCTGTCAGAAACGCTGTGCAAATATTATTTCAATGCGAAGATGAATAGAGGCATGTGCACTGGTAAATAACAGAGGTCCAAACCTCCTAATAAAGAATTATAGATGAATTATCAAAAACAAACACAGGATAGTGGATATAATCTGCACACAAACAACTGTCGGAAATGGAACAACATGCTCGGGGAAAGACACATTTTTTATACGGTAGCCAAGAAACAAACAAACATGTAGAAAAAGGATATTTCATAAGGATATTTATAACTGTTAAAAATGATTTATCATTATTATTATATATTTTGCTGTCATTATTCATAATTACAGACTTGTGACAAACAACTTGTGCAATTAAAGTTAACTGAAATAGTAATCAGGTTGAACTAATGAAAATGAAATAATTAACCAGGTTAACCTTGTCTACAGCCCAATATATAACCAATAAACACGTATTTTATTGGGGTGTGTAAGTTAATCCAGGTATAGGTTAAGTGTGCACAGATTGTGTTTTTATGTGCTGTCTTTAATAGTCTCTCTTCATACACTGTAAAAAGTGAAAGCATACTTTAAGGGGGTATTTCTTCCTGGTGTGACTCTAAACTTTTATATCATGTAACCACATTAGGTACATTTCTGTTAAAATACAAAACATCCTCTAGTACTTTATAATGATGTCATTATTATTATTATTATCCATTTACAAGAGAACATGCTGTGGCTTCAAAATTTTGCTGCATGTTTTTTTCGTTTAGAAAGCATGTTTCCCTATATATTTCAGAAACATGCAGAGATCAGAAACCAAGTGATTCGTGAATGAAAATGTGACCAAAATAAAATATTTGTCATTAGAACAAGGGCTGTGAAACGATTAATCGCATCCAAAATAAAAGTTTGTGTTTACATAATCCTATATGTGTGTGTACTGTATAATTGTTTAGTATATATAAATACACACCCATGCATGTATTTATTTAACAGATATTTGCATGTATATACTGTATATATATTTATATATAATTTATATTATATATAAATATTGTATATATAAATAGCAAATTTTTCTTAAATACATGTGTATATTTTTATATTTATATATACAAAATAATTATACACAGTACACACACATATATAACGTTAACACAAACTTTTATTTTGGATGCGATTAATAGCGATTAATCGTTTCACAGCCCTAGAAACATTTTTTACATTAATTTTACAGATGGGATAGATTCTGGTTAGCTTTTGCTGGATGTTTCAGGGATCGAGAGAGAAAGGAATAGGGGAATAAAAATGGAATGAAAATGTGAGAGTAGCGGGTCTCTCAAAGAGAGCTGTGGGTTAAAGAGCAGTGCATTACACTGGGCAGCCGCTGTAATTAATGCTCACCACCCACCCATAGAGCCCTCCAGCCAAAACACTGCAGAGAGTGGACTAAATCACAACCGTGTGTTTCTGTGTCTTTATATGTGTGTGTGTCTGTACATTGAAGTGACAGTTGCTTTACCTTTTGTTCTTTGATCTCACTATTGAAAATCAAGACACTTGTTAATAAAAGTGTGTGTATATAGTGTTTATTGGTTAACCTAGTTTACCATTTCATTTAATAAAATTGTTAATAAAATTATTCAAAAATAAAGTAACAACAATTGTGAAAACTGTGAAATATTATTGATATTTTAAAGGTTTTATATTGTATTATTTAAAAATGTAATGTATTCCTGTCCATCACAATAATAAAGTAGCCTACATTTTTAAATATTCCAATAACAATCAAATGTTCAGCATCATAACTCCAGTCTTCAGTGTCACATGATCTTGTGTGTGTGTCCGGCCTGGTAAACCCTACATTATGGGGGAAAAATCTCCCCACAAATATGGCCATATCCGAAATCCATGTCCTTGTGTGGACATTTTTTGGAAACATGAGGAAAACAGCTTATAATTAGTAATATATTTTGAAAATGCGAAAATACAAAAACTTTTCTGTGTAGATTTAGGATTAGGGGATTAAACATACATTTTGTTTACATATTCAAATTATTATGTATGGAAAGTCTTCATAAAACATGGAAACCCAACGTGTGTGTGTACATATGTATTTTTATAGTTAAAAAATAAAATAATGTTTCAGTGTCTGATAGTGTGACAAAAGCAAATCAAATGGTAGATTGATGACTAATGTGTTAGTGAGAGCGGTGGAGAGGGAGAATAGGGGTCTTCTATAGCCAAGATATAATTTAAGAGTTAAACTGTAGATCTGGCAGTGGGTTTGTTTGGGGAGAAAAACAGATTTACAGGACACTGAGAGAGAGCAACAGTTAGGGAAATCTACAGGCCTTCAGCCACTCAGCATCTCACATATATATATATCCAGTTACCCCCCCCCCCCCCCCCCCCCCCCCCACACACACACACACACACATAAACACAGACTCCACTGCGATCCATTCAAAATCGACACTCCACAAGAACACATCCAAAGACATGCACACACACTCTGACCACCCCGAAGCGTCAACCTTCAGTCGTCTTGCAGACCTCAAGGACCGGCTCAGTTCCAGCTATGTTGTGACAGGACACAGGAAGCATGTGCTGCCTTGGGAGGAAGTATCAAATCAAACGGCATCTTTTTCTACTTTAGGAGGAGATTCCGCTCCGGTCAGAGGTGCTTTACACAGACGTTTAAAACGGGCCCATTCGAAGAGGGGATAAGCAAAAACAAAAGCCTGCATTCATCTGGCCCACATCGGGAAACATAATGTTATTGCACAGGCTCACTTTTTACCTGAGGGAGAGAGAGAGAGAGAGAGAGAGGCCGCAGCCACAGTGAGAGAAAGAGATTGACATTGAGCACAAAAGTGAGAGAAATCTTTAATCTTTTCATCAATTTATGAACAGAACAATACACTGAAAACTGAAGAAAGATACTTTCAGTAGACTTGGGACCACAAAGTCACAAACCAAGAAAGGCAGAGAAAATGCAGCCAAAATTCAAGCAAATTCAGATTTCTCTCCCAAGATGTCTCCCAAAATATTCAAATTTTAGCCACTTTTGCAGGATTCCATGGCTGTTTTAAACTCCTTTTTAACGCTGTTTTAACGCTTTAAACGCTGTTTTAAACAACTTTTAAAATTAGCATTTTTTTGTTCATGCAATGAAAGTCAATGGGGTCCAAAACAACACTGACTTTCATTGAATGAACAAAAACATCTTTCAAAACCTCTACTGACTATTTTTGTGTTCCAAAAAGAAAGTCATATGGTTTTGAAATGACACAAGGGTGGGTAAACGATGACAGAATTTTCATTTACATTTCCTTTATATCAAACACAGCAAGTGCAGATTTAAAGAATCTGTGCATGTCATGATGTAACACAATAGCTTCCAGCCAAGGACAGCAGTAACTTGGTGTGTGCTTTGGCGTTTGGCTAATGCTGAACATGTTTCAGTAGACCACATAACCGTTGAAATGCTTCAAGAAGGCTTTGCACACTTCATCCCTATCTCATGCTCCATCGTACTACATAAGCCACTCTGACACGGAGGTTCAGGCCTTTACCTTGAACCTCGTAATGCTCTTACTCACTGTTTAGTTTTTGATCACTATCTTGCACACTATCAAAGGCCTATTGAACACCAATCTGTTTCAGGGCATGTAGGGATGTTTCAGTGCTGTTCAGAGGGGTTTACCTTCTTAATAGCTAAATGGAACAAAGTGTGGCAGTGAAAGAGCTGCTGTTGTCAGATAGTGATAGTGTGAGTATATAGTTTGCATGTGCTCCTTTGTTAGGGTGAGCCTCAGCCTTGTGTTACACTGAAACTTTCACCACTGCCTGGAGAAAACCGTCAATGACTGATGAAATTAGAACGTCATGCTCATTCCAGAAGTGGGAAGAGGAGAAGGGAGGAGAAATAGAGTGAGAGGCAGGCTGAAAGAGCAAGTCTTCATGGGTGGTTCCCTCTGTTGTCTTTGGTTTAGTTGAATGACTGACAAGGGCGTCATGCAAATGCGAAGTTCAGAGAGCAAGCGGGAACTCTAAATGTCTGCTTTCACTGGCCACACACGTGCACGTGCGCTTTCTCTCATACATACGCATTTTTGACAGACATCCTCAAAATGCTTATTTTACCAACAATGCCTACGATTGTTGAATTTCGTTTTGTAAAATAATAAAAATGATTGATAGCCTGTGAAACAGATATTGGACAACTTTAGCCTGGCCAACAAAGACTGTAAATATGTTTTGTCAGTTAACCTAAAAATATACTTTATGTGGTATATTTTTATGTAAAAAATAAATAAAATACATTAGATCACTTTTAAGAGTCAGATCACGTAGAATTAGCTCCTTGAGCAAACAGATGCATTACAGTGACTTGGTCACAGAAATGGACTTTATGACTCAATGTCTAGCATAGGCTATTAGAGAGAGAGAGAAGTCATGAGCCTCTGGTTAACGTCCAGTGCAGTGCACGGTGTAGATTACCTATGGGTGTCACTGTGATGAATGGCCCGGCGTAGCGTGCTAAAATGTTTATGCTCTAGTGGCGTTATTGCGTGTAACTGGCGTCCACAATCAGGCTGTTTGGGGAAATACGATTGAGTCAGTCATTATAGGAGACATGAAAGGTAGGGAAGTGTGTCTGTATAGCAAGATCTTTCATATGAACAGAAAAAAAAACAGTAGCATGTACATATAAAAACACATACAGTACTCATTCAGAAAGTATAGCCAACAACATTTGACCCACTGATAAGTAAGAATGTTTTATTGCACCTTCTGTACCATGTGAACCATATGAAAAATATTGCAATTTTGTAATTAACTTAAGTCATAATTTACTCATTTAAAGGAAATAAAGACTAATTAGGTGTTCCAAATCAAAGCTGATGAAATAATAGCTGTGCTTATCCAATATTGTAGCATTGCTGTTTTTGCTTTTCCAGCTTGATCATGTCTGTAGTGGCTGACTCTCTTCCAGGTGCTTTAAACCCATCATCTCTGACAAAAGCAGCAGGTTTT
>NW_028117843.1:0-16477 GCF_965113295.1 Leuciscus leuciscus
AAGAACGCGCAAGTGTTTTTGCCAGAATACTCTGTTCACCCTGTTATTTCATTGTTGTATTTTAGTCAAGGTAAGCCTATCTTCGATCCTCTTGTTATTTTGTATTTTTAACTTCACATAATTCTGTATTTTAGAGAGACGCGTTGGCACAATTAACAACAGCCGCGAGTGAAAATTAAAATTATTGTTACATTTGCACTTAAGCCTTTGCTCCTAGCAGGTTGGAATTGCCACATTTTCGCGTTATTTACACTTAATTGCCCGACCGAAACAGCATCTGTAAGAATAGCTTTAAATAGAGACATTTCAGATCACTCCAGCAGGACCAGCGACAAGCATACTAGAGGCAGAGCAAGAACGCGCAAGTGTTTTTGCCAGAATACTCTGTTCACCCTGTTATTTCATTGTTGTATTTTAGTCAAGGTAAGCCTATCTTCGATCCTCTTGTTATTTTGTATTTTTAACTTCACATAATTCTGTATTTTAGAGAGACGCGTTGGCACAATTAACAACAGCCGCGAGTGAAAATTAAAATTATTGTTACATTTGCACTTAAGCCTTTGCTCCTAGCAGGTTGGAATTGCCACATTTTCGCGTTATTTACACTTAATTGCCCGACCGAAACAGCATCTGTAAGAATAGCTTTAAATAGAGACATTTCAGATCACTCCAGCAGGACCAGCGACAAGCATACTAGAGGCAGAGCAAGAACGCGCAAGTGTTTTTGCCAGAATACTCTGTTCACCCTGTTATTTCATTGTTGTATTTTAGTCAAGGTAAGCCTATCTTCGATCCTCTTGTTATTTTGTATTTTTAACTTCACATAATTCTGTATTTTAGAGAGACGCGTTGGCACAATTAACAACAGCCGCGAGTGAAAATTAAAATTATTGTTACATTTGCACTTAAGCCTTTGCTCCTAGCAGGTTGGAATTGCCACATTTTCGCGTTATTTACACTTAATTGCCCGACCGAAACAGCATCTGTAAGAATAGCTTTAAATAGAGACATTTCAGATCACTCCAGCAGGACCAGCGACAAGCATACTAGAGGCAGAGCAAGAACGCGCAAGTGTTTTTGCCAGAATACTCTGTTCACCCTGTTATTTCATTGTTGTATTTTAGTCAAGGTAAGCCTATCTTCGATCCTCTTGTTATTTTGTATTTTTAACTTCACATAATTCTGTATTTTAGAGAGACGCGTTGGCACAATTAACAACAGCCGCGAGTGAAAATTAAAATTATTGTTACATTTGCACTTAAGCCTTTGCTCCTAGCAGGTTGGAATTGCCACATTTTCGCGTTATTTACACTTAATTGCCCGACCGAAACAGCATCTGTAAGAATAGCTTTAAATAGAGACATTTCAGATCACTCCAGCAGGACCAGCGACAAGCATACTAGAGGCAGAGCAAGAACGCGCAAGTGTTTTTGCCAGAATACTCTGTTCACCCTGTTATTTCATTGTTGTATTTTAGTCAAGGTAAGCCTATCTTCGATCCTCTTGTTATTTTGTATTTTTAACTTCACATAATTCTGTATTTTAGAGAGACGCGTTGGCACAATTAACAACAGCCGCGAGTGAAAATTAAAATTATTGTTACATTTGCACTTAAGCCTTTGCTCCTAGCAGGTTGGAATTGCCACATTTTCGCGTTATTTACACTTAATTGCCCGACCGAAACAGCATCTGTAAGAATAGCTTTAAATAGAGACATTTCAGATCACTCCAGCAGGACCAGCGACAAGCATACTAGAGGCAGAGCAAGAACGCGCAAGTGTTTTTGCCAGAATACTCTGTTCACCCTGTTATTTCATTGTTGTATTTTAGTCAAGGTAAGCCTATCTTCGATCCTCTTGTTATTTTGTATTTTTAACTTCACATAATTCTGTATTTTAGAGAGACGCGTTGGCACAATTAACAACAGCCGCGAGTGAAAATTAAAATTATTGTTACATTTGCACTTAAGCCTTTGCTCCTAGCAGGTTGGAATTGCCACATTTTCGCGTTATTTACACTTAATTGCCCGACCGAAACAGCATCTGTAAGAATAGCTTTAAATAGAGACATTTCAGATCACTCCAGCAGGACCAGCGACAAGCATACTAGAGGCAGAGCAAGAACGCGCAAGTGTTTTTGCCAGAATACTCTGTTCACCCTGTTATTTCATTGTTGTATTTTAGTCAAGGTAAGCCTATCTTCGATCCTCTTGTTATTTTGTATTTTTAACTTCACATAATTCTGTATTTTAGAGAGACGCGTTGGCACAATTAACAACAGCCGCGAGTGAAAATTAAAATTATTGTTACATTTGCACTTAAGCCTTTGCTCCTAGCAGGTTGGAATTGCCACATTTTCGCGTTATTTACACTTAATTGCCCGACCGAAACAGCATCTGTAAGAATAGCTTTAAATAGAGACATTTCAGATCACTCCAGCAGGACCAGCGACAAGCATACTAGAGGCAGAGCAAGAACGCGCAAGTGTTTTTGCCAGAATACTCTGTTCACCCTGTTATTTCATTGTTGTATTTTAGTCAAGGTAAGCCTATCTTCGATCCTCTTGTTATTTTGTATTTTTAACTTCACATAATTCTGTATTTTAGAGAGACGCGTTGGCACAATTAACAACAGCCGCGAGTGAAAATTAAAATTATTGTTACATTTGCACTTAAGCCTTTGCTCCTAGCAGGTTGGAATTGCCACATTTTCGCGTTATTTACACTTAATTGCCCGACCGAAACAGCATCTGTAAGAATAGCTTTAAATAGAGACATTTCAGATCACTCCAGCAGGACCAGCGACAAGCATACTAGAGGCAGAGCAAGAACGCGCAAGTGTTTTTGCCAGAATACTCTGTTCACCCTGTTATTTCATTGTTGTATTTTAGTCAAGGTAAGCCTATCTTCGATCCTCTTGTTATTTTGTATTTTTAACTTCACATAATTCTGTATTTTAGAGAGACGCGTTGGCACAATTAACAACAGCCGCGAGTGAAAATTAAAATTATTGTTACATTTGCACTTAAGCCTTTGCTCCTAGCAGGTTGGAATTGCCACATTTTCGCGTTATTTACACTTAATTGCCCGACCGAAACAGCATCTGTAAGAATAGCTTTAAATAGAGACATTTCAGATCACTCCAGCAGGACCAGCGACAAGCATACTAGAGGCAGAGCAAGAACGCGCAAGTGTTTTTGCCAGAATACTCTGTTCACCCTGTTATTTCATTGTTGTATTTTAGTCAAGGTAAGCCTATCTTCGATCCTCTTGTTATTTTGTATTTTTAACTTCACATAATTCTGTATTTTAGAGAGACGCGTTGGCACAATTAACAACAGCCGCGAGTGAAAATTAAAATTATTGTTACATTTGCACTTAAGCCTTTGCTCCTAGCAGGTTGGAATTGCCACATTTTCGCGTTATTTACACTTAATTGCCCGACCGAAACAGCATCTGTAAGAATAGCTTTAAATAGAGACATTTCAGATCACTCCAGCAGGACCAGCGACAAGCATACTAGAGGCAGAGCAAGAACGCGCAAGTGTTTTTGCCAGAATACTCTGTTCACCCTGTTATTTCATTGTTGTATTTTAGTCAAGGTAAGCCTATCTTCGATCCTCTTGTTATTTTGTATTTTTAACTTCACATAATTCTGTATTTTAGAGAGACGCGTTGGCACAATTAACAACAGCCGCGAGTGAAAATTAAAATTATTGTTACATTTGCACTTAAGCCTTTGCTCCTAGCAGGTTGGAATTGCCACATTTTCGCGTTATTTACACTTAATTGCCCGACCGAAACAGCATCTGTAAGAATAGCTTTAAATAGAGACATTTCAGATCACTCCAGCAGGACCAGCGACAAGCATACTAGAGGCAGAGCAAGAACGCGCAAGTGTTTTTGCCAGAATACTCTGTTCACCCTGTTATTTCATTGTTGTATTTTAGTCAAGGTAAGCCTATCTTCGATCCTCTTGTTATTTTGTATTTTTAACTTCACATAATTCTGTATTTTAGAGAGACGCGTTGGCACAATTAACAACAGCCGCGAGTGAAAATTAAAATTATTGTTACATTTGCACTTAAGCCTTTGCTCCTAGCAGGTTGGAATTGCCACATTTTCGCGTTATTTACACTTAATTGCCCGACCGAAACAGCATCTGTAAGAATAGCTTTAAATAGAGACATTTCAGATCACTCCAGCAGGACCAGCGACAAGCATACTAGAGGCAGAGCAAGAACGCGCAAGTGTTTTTGCCAGAATACTCTGTTCACCCTGTTATTTCATTGTTGTATTTTAGTCAAGGTAAGCCTATCTTCGATCCTCTTGTTATTTTGTATTTTTAACTTCACATAATTCTGTATTTTAGAGAGACGCGTTGGCACAATTAACAACAGCCGCGAGTGAAAATTAAAATTATTGTTACATTTGCACTTAAGCCTTTGCTCCTAGCAGGTTGGAATTGCCACATTTTCGCGTTATTTACACTTAATTGCCCGACCGAAACAGCATCTGTAAGAATAGCTTTAAATAGAGACATTTCAGATCACTCCAGCAGGACCAGCGACAAGCATACTAGAGGCAGAGCAAGAACGCGCAAGTGTTTTTGCCAGAATACTCTGTTCACCCTGTTATTTCATTGTTGTATTTTAGTCAAGGTAAGCCTATCTTCGATCCTCTTGTTATTTTGTATTTTTAACTTCACATAATTCTGTATTTTAGAGAGACGCGTTGGCACAATTAACAACAGCCGCGAGTGAAAATTAAAATTATTGTTACATTTGCACTTAAGCCTTTGCTCCTAGCAGGTTGGAATTGCCACATTTTCGCGTTATTTACACTTAATTGCCCGACCGAAACAGCATCTGTAAGAATAGCTTTAAATAGAGACATTTCAGATCACTCCAGCAGGACCAGCGACAAGCATACTAGAGGCAGAGCAAGAACGCGCAAGTGTTTTTGCCAGAATACTCTGTTCACCCTGTTATTTCATTGTTGTATTTTAGTCAAGGTAAGCCTATCTTCGATCCTCTTGTTATTTTGTATTTTTAACTTCACATAATTCTGTATTTTAGAGAGACGCGTTGGCACAATTAACAACAGCCGCGAGTGAAAATTAAAATTATTGTTACATTTGCACTTAAGCCTTTGCTCCTAGCAGGTTGGAATTGCCACATTTTCGCGTTATTTACACTTAATTGCCCGACCGAAACAGCATCTGTAAGAATAGCTTTAAATAGAGACATTTCAGATCACTCCAGCAGGACCAGCGACAAGCATACTAGAGGCAGAGCAAGAACGCGCAAGTGTTTTTGCCAGAATACTCTGTTCACCCTGTTATTTCATTGTTGTATTTTAGTCAAGGTAAGCCTATCTTCGATCCTCTTGTTATTTTGTATTTTTAACTTCACATAATTCTGTATTTTAGAGAGACGCGTTGGCACAATTAACAACAGCCGCGAGTGAAAATTAAAATTATTGTTACATTTGCACTTAAGCCTTTGCTCCTAGCAGGTTGGAATTGCCACATTTTCGCGTTATTTACACTTAATTGCCCGACCGAAACAGCATCTGTAAGAATAGCTTTAAATAGAGACATTTCAGATCACTCCAGCAGGACCAGCGACAAGCATACTAGAGGCAGAGCAAGAACGCGCAAGTGTTTTTGCCAGAATACTCTGTTCACCCTGTTATTTCATTGTTGTATTTTAGTCAAGGTAAGCCTATCTTCGATCCTCTTGTTATTTTGTATTTTTAACTTCACATAATTCTGTATTTTAGAGAGACGCGTTGGCACAATTAACAACAGCCGCGAGTGAAAATTAAAATTATTGTTACATTTGCACTTAAGCCTTTGCTCCTAGCAGGTTGGAATTGCCACATTTTCGCGTTATTTACACTTAATTGCCCGACCGAAACAGCATCTGTAAGAATAGCTTTAAATAGAGACATTTCAGATCACTCCAGCAGGACCAGCGACAAGCATACTAGAGGCAGAGCAAGAACGCGCAAGTGTTTTTGCCAGAATACTCTGTTCACCCTGTTATTTCATTGTTGTATTTTAGTCAAGGTAAGCCTATCTTCGATCCTCTTGTTATTTTGTATTTTTAACTTCACATAATTCTGTATTTTAGAGAGACGCGTTGGCACAATTAACAACAGCCGCGAGTGAAAATTAAAATTATTGTTACATTTGCACTTAAGCCTTTGCTCCTAGCAGGTTGGAATTGCCACATTTTCGCGTTATTTACACTTAATTGCCCGACCGAAACAGCATCTGTAAGAATAGCTTTAAATAGAGACATTTCAGATCACTCCAGCAGGACCAGCGACAAGCATACTAGAGGCAGAGCAAGAACGCGCAAGTGTTTTTGCCAGAATACTCTGTTCACCCTGTTATTTCATTGTTGTATTTTAGTCAAGGTAAGCCTATCTTCGATCCTCTTGTTATTTTGTATTTTTAACTTCACATAATTCTGTATTTTAGAGAGACGCGTTGGCACAATTAACAACAGCCGCGAGTGAAAATTAAAATTATTGTTACATTTGCACTTAAGCCTTTGCTCCTAGCAGGTTGGAATTGCCACATTTTCGCGTTATTTACACTTAATTGCCCGACCGAAACAGCATCTGTAAGAATAGCTTTAAATAGAGACATTTCAGATCACTCCAGCAGGACCAGCGACAAGCATACTAGAGGCAGAGCAAGAACGCGCAAGTGTTTTTGCCAGAATACTCTGTTCACCCTGTTATTTCATTGTTGTATTTTAGTCAAGGTAAGCCTATCTTCGATCCTCTTGTTATTTTGTATTTTTAACTTCACATAATTCTGTATTTTAGAGAGACGCGTTGGCACAATTAACAACAGCCGCGAGTGAAAATTAAAATTATTGTTACATTTGCACTTAAGCCTTTGCTCCTAGCAGGTTGGAATTGCCACATTTTCGCGTTATTTACACTTAATTGCCCGACCGAAACAGCATCTGTAAGAATAGCTTTAAATAGAGACATTTCAGATCACTCCAGCAGGACCAGCGACAAGCATACTAGAGGCAGAGCAAGAACGCGCAAGTGTTTTTGCCAGAATACTCTGTTCACCCTGTTATTTCATTGTTGTATTTTAGTCAAGGTAAGCCTATCTTCGATCCTCTTGTTATTTTGTATTTTTAACTTCACATAATTCTGTATTTTAGAGAGACGCGTTGGCACAATTAACAACAGCCGCGAGTGAAAATTAAAATTATTGTTACATTTGCACTTAAGCCTTTGCTCCTAGCAGGTTGGAATTGCCACATTTTCGCGTTATTTACACTTAATTGCCCGACCGAAACAGCATCTGTAAGAATAGCTTTAAATAGAGACATTTCAGATCACTCCAGCAGGACCAGCGACAAGCATACTAGAGGCAGAGCAAGAACGCGCAAGTGTTTTTGCCAGAATACTCTGTTCACCCTGTTATTTCATTGTTGTATTTTAGTCAAGGTAAGCCTATCTTCGATCCTCTTGTTATTTTGTATTTTTAACTTCACATAATTCTGTATTTTAGAGAGACGCGTTGGCACAATTAACAACAGCCGCGAGTGAAAATTAAAATTATTGTTACATTTGCACTTAAGCCTTTGCTCCTAGCAGGTTGGAATTGCCACATTTTCGCGTTATTTACACTTAATTGCCCGACCGAAACAGCATCTGTAAGAATAGCTTTAAATAGAGACATTTCAGATCACTCCAGCAGGACCAGCGACAAGCATACTAGAGGCAGAGCAAGAACGCGCAAGTGTTTTTGCCAGAATACTCTGTTCACCCTGTTATTTCATTGTTGTATTTTAGTCAAGGTAAGCCTATCTTCGATCCTCTTGTTATTTTGTATTTTTAACTTCACATAATTCTGTATTTTAGAGAGACGCGTTGGCACAATTAACAACAGCCGCGAGTGAAAATTAAAATTATTGTTACATTTGCACTTAAGCCTTTGCTCCTAGCAGGTTGGAATTGCCACATTTTCGCGTTATTTACACTTAATTGCCCGACCGAAACAGCATCTGTAAGAATAGCTTTAAATAGAGACATTTCAGATCACTCCAGCAGGACCAGCGACAAGCATACTAGAGGCAGAGCAAGAACGCGCAAGTGTTTTTGCCAGAATACTCTGTTCACCCTGTTATTTCATTGTTGTATTTTAGTCAAGGTAAGCCTATCTTCGATCCTCTTGTTATTTTGTATTTTTAACTTCACATAATTCTGTATTTTAGAGAGACGCGTTGGCACAATTAACAACAGCCGCGAGTGAAAATTAAAATTATTGTTACATTTGCACTTAAGCCTTTGCTCCTAGCAGGTTGGAATTGCCACATTTTCGCGTTATTTACACTTAATTGCCCGACCGAAACAGCATCTGTAAGAATAGCTTTAAATAGAGACATTTCAGATCACTCCAGCAGGACCAGCGACAAGCATACTAGAGGCAGAGCAAGAACGCGCAAGTGTTTTTGCCAGAATACTCTGTTCACCCTGTTATTTCATTGTTGTATTTTAGTCAAGGTAAGCCTATCTTCGATCCTCTTGTTATTTTGTATTTTTAACTTCACATAATTCTGTATTTTAGAGAGACGCGTTGGCACAATTAACAACAGCCGCGAGTGAAAATTAAAATTATTGTTACATTTGCACTTAAGCCTTTGCTCCTAGCAGGTTGGAATTGCCACATTTTCGCGTTATTTACACTTAATTGCCCGACCGAAACAGCATCTGTAAGAATAGCTTTAAATAGAGACATTTCAGATCACTCCAGCAGGACCAGCGACAAGCATACTAGAGGCAGAGCAAGAACGCGCAAGTGTTTTTGCCAGAATACTCTGTTCACCCTGTTATTTCATTGTTGTATTTTAGTCAAGGTAAGCCTATCTTCGATCCTCTTGTTATTTTGTATTTTTAACTTCACATAATTCTGTATTTTAGAGAGACGCGTTGGCACAATTAACAACAGCCGCGAGTGAAAATTAAAATTATTGTTACATTTGCACTTAAGCCTTTGCTCCTAGCAGGTTGGAATTGCCACATTTTCGCGTTATTTACACTTAATTGCCCGACCGAAACAGCATCTGTAAGAATAGCTTTAAATAGAGACATTTCAGATCACTCCAGCAGGACCAGCGACAAGCATACTAGAGGCAGAGCAAGAACGCGCAAGTGTTTTTGCCAGAATACTCTGTTCACCCTGTTATTTCATTGTTGTATTTTAGTCAAGGTAAGCCTATCTTCGATCCTCTTGTTATTTTGTATTTTTAACTTCACATAATTCTGTATTTTAGAGAGACGCGTTGGCACAATTAACAACAGCCGCGAGTGAAAATTAAAATTATTGTTACATTTGCACTTAAGCCTTTGCTCCTAGCAGGTTGGAATTGCCACATTTTCGCGTTATTTACACTTAATTGCCCGACCGAAACAGCATCTGTAAGAATAGCTTTAAATAGAGACATTTCAGATCACTCCAGCAGGACCAGCGACAAGCATACTAGAGGCAGAGCAAGAACGCGCAAGTGTTTTTGCCAGAATACTCTGTTCACCCTGTTATTTCATTGTTGTATTTTAGTCAAGGTAAGCCTATCTTCGATCCTCTTGTTATTTTGTATTTTTAACTTCACATAATTCTGTATTTTAGAGAGACGCGTTGGCACAATTAACAACAGCCGCGAGTGAAAATTAAAATTATTGTTACATTTGCACTTAAGCCTTTGCTCCTAGCAGGTTGGAATTGCCACATTTTCGCGTTATTTACACTTAATTGCCCGACCGAAACAGCATCTGTAAGAATAGCTTTAAATAGAGACATTTCAGATCACTCCAGCAGGACCAGCGACAAGCATACTAGAGGCAGAGCAAGAACGCGCAAGTGTTTTTGCCAGAATACTCTGTTCACCCTGTTATTTCATTGTTGTATTTTAGTCAAGGTAAGCCTATCTTCGATCCTCTTGTTATTTTGTATTTTTAACTTCACATAATTCTGTATTTTAGAGAGACGCGTTGGCACAATTAACAACAGCCGCGAGTGAAAATTAAAATTATTGTTACATTTGCACTTAAGCCTTTGCTCCTAGCAGGTTGGAATTGCCACATTTTCGCGTTATTTACACTTAATTGCCCGACCGAAACAGCATCTGTAAGAATAGCTTTAAATAGAGACATTTCAGATCACTCCAGCAGGACCAGCGACAAGCATACTAGAGGCAGAGCAAGAACGCGCAAGTGTTTTTGCCAGAATACTCTGTTCACCCTGTTATTTCATTGTTGTATTTTAGTCAAGGTAAGCCTATCTTCGATCCTCTTGTTATTTTGTATTTTTAACTTCACATAATTCTGTATTTTAGAGAGACGCGTTGGCACAATTAACAACAGCCGCGAGTGAAAATTAAAATTATTGTTACATTTGCACTTAAGCCTTTGCTCCTAGCAGGTTGGAATTGCCACATTTTCGCGTTATTTACACTTAATTGCCCGACCGAAACAGCATCTGTAAGAATAGCTTTAAATAGAGACATTTCAGATCACTCCAGCAGGACCAGCGACAAGCATACTAGAGGCAGAGCAAGAACGCGCAAGTGTTTTTGCCAGAATACTCTGTTCACCCTGTTATTTCATTGTTGTATTTTAGTCAAGGTAAGCCTATCTTCGATCCTCTTGTTATTTTGTATTTTTAACTTCACATAATTCTGTATTTTAGAGAGACGCGTTGGCACAATTAACAACAGCCGCGAGTGAAAATTAAAATTATTGTTACATTTGCACTTAAGCCTTTGCTCCTAGCAGGTTGGAATTGCCACATTTTCGCGTTATTTACACTTAATTGCCCGACCGAAACAGCATCTGTAAGAATAGCTTTAAATAGAGACATTTCAGATCACTCCAGCAGGACCAGCGACAAGCATACTAGAGGCAGAGCAAGAACGCGCAAGTGTTTTTGCCAGAATACTCTGTTCACCCTGTTATTTCATTGTTGTATTTTAGTCAAGGTAAGCCTATCTTCGATCCTCTTGTTATTTTGTATTTTTAACTTCACATAATTCTGTATTTTAGAGAGACGCGTTGGCACAATTAACAACAGCCGCGAGTGAAAATTAAAATTATTGTTACATTTGCACTTAAGCCTTTGCTCCTAGCAGGTTGGAATTGCCACATTTTCGCGTTATTTACACTTAATTGCCCGACCGAAACAGCATCTGTAAGAATAGCTTTAAATAGAGACATTTCAGATCACTCCAGCAGGACCAGCGACAAGCATACTAGAGGCAGAGCAAGAACGCGCAAGTGTTTTTGCCAGAATACTCTGTTCACCCTGTTATTTCATTGTTGTATTTTAGTCAAGGTAAGCCTATCTTCGATCCTCTTGTTATTTTGTATTTTTAACTTCACATAATTCTGTATTTTAGAGAGACGCGTTGGCACAATTAACAACAGCCGCGAGTGAAAATTAAAATTATTGTTACATTTGCACTTAAGCCTTTGCTCCTAGCAGGTTGGAATTGCCACATTTTCGCGTTATTTACACTTAATTGCCCGACCGAAACAGCATCTGTAAGAATAGCTTTAAATAGAGACATTTCAGATCACTCCAGCAGGACCAGCGACAAGCATACTAGAGGCAGAGCAAGAACGCGCAAGTGTTTTTGCCAGAATACTCTGTTCACCCTGTTATTTCATTGTTGTATTTTAGTCAAGGTAAGCCTATCTTCGATCCTCTTGTTATTTTGTATTTTTAACTTCACATAATTCTGTATTTTAGAGAGACGCGTTGGCACAATTAACAACAGCCGCGAGTGAAAATTAAAATTATTGTTACATTTGCACTTAAGCCTTTGCTCCTAGCAGGTTGGAATTGCCACATTTTCGCGTTATTTACACTTAATTGCCCGACCGAAACAGCTGTACTCACTCAAGCGGTGAAAGCATTATCCGTATATCTGTGTAATTTGCGCGCTGTCGCGGAAGCGTCAGCGGAAGCGTTCAGCTCTCGTGTTCAGCCTCCTCGTGTGAAGACCGACTCGGGAAAAGACCAGCGACTCTACCTGCGCGACTCCACCGAGCAAGGACACCAGAAAGGCACTTAAGTATCTCCTCTTCCCTTTCTCTTCCCTCTACTTACCTTATTGTTCACCTTAATCAACATGTGCTTTCAATACATTCCTATTATCTCTCGGCACCGTCCTTTCATCACGCGCAATAGGCAGCGCAATACTGCCAATCTGCGTCACATCCCCACATCCTCACATACTCCTCTCTCTCTTTCCGTGGGTCTATGGAATTGTCAGTCAGCAGTCAATAAAGCTGACTTCATTCCAGCCTTTGCATCTCATTCTACTCTTAGTATCTTGGGGCTGACTGAGACCTGGATTCGTCCAGAAGACTCAGCAACCCCTGCCGCTCTCTCTAGCAATTTCTCCTTCTCCCACTCCCCTCGCCAGTCTGGGAGAGGTGGGGGTACAGGGCTTCTCGTTTCTAACAATTACAAATACTCCACGCTCTCTTCTCTATGCAACAACAACTCATTTGAATATCATGCTATTACACTTACAACTCCCATTAAAATCCATATTGTAGTCATTTATCGCCCCCCAGGTCAGCTGGGTAACTTTGTAGATGAGCTGGATGTGCTGCTGTCCACTTTCCCTGAGGACGGCACCCCACTTCTAGTCTTCGGTGACTTCAACATTCATCTCGAAAAGCCACATGCAACAGACTTCACCTCTCTCCTAGACTCCTTCGATCTCAAACGACTTATCACCACAGCTACTCACAAATCAGGCAACCAACTGGACCTGGTTTACACACGCAACTGCACCACAGAAAACATCCTGGTGACACCTCTCCACGTTTCAGATCATTTCCTCATTACTTTCAGTCTACAACTCTCTACCCCTGCACCCCCACCCCCACCACCAGTCACTTTCAGACGAAACCTGCGCTCACTTTCCCCCTCCCATCTCTCCTCTGCCGTGTCATCCTCTCTTCCCCCACCCTCACAATTCTCATCTCTGGATGTGAATACCGCAACGAACACCTTATGCTCCACTCTAATCTCTTCTCTAGACATTATCTGCCCTCTCTCCACCAGGCCAGCACGCACTACTCCCTCTAACCCCTGGTTATCTGAGGTTCTTCGGGAACACCGGACCGAACTCAGGGCAGCGGAGAGGAAATGGCACAAATCAAAAGACGCATCTGACCTGAGTATGTATCAATCTCTCCTCTCCTCCTTTTCTGTTGATGTTCATGCTGCAAAATCTTCATACTTCCACAACAAGATCAACAGCTCCTCCAACACACGATTACTCTTCAAGACATTCAACTCTCTCCTCTGTCCACCTCCACCACCTCCCGCCTCCTCCTTAACTGCTGACGATTTTGCGACCTTCTTCACCAACAAAACAACAGCTATCAGCAGTCAGTTCTCAGCTCCACACACACAGGAACCCAGACCGACCCCTTCCACAGCCAATACCCCTCTGTCCTCCTTTTCTTCGCTAACCGAGGAAGAAGTATCTACACTTCTCCTCTCCAGTCACCCTACCACCTGCACGCTTGACCCCATCCCCTCACACCTTCTACAAGCCATCTCTCCCACACTTCTACCATCACTCACACACATCATCAACTCATCCCTCCACACTGGCACCTTCCCTACAGCATTCAAGCAGGCTCGGGTTACTCCACTGCTCAAAAAACCAACGCTAAACACATCATTGGTAGAGAATTACAGACCTATCTCTCTCCTACCATTCATTGCGAAGACACTTGAAAGAGCTGTCTTCAACCAACTAACATCCTTCTTGTCTCTAAACAACCAGCTGGATGTCAACCAATCTGGCTTCAAGAAAGGACATTCAACTGAGACTGCATTACTGTCAGTCACAGAAGCCCTACGGATCGCAAAAGCTGCTTCCAAATCTTCAGTCCTCATTCTCCTGGATCTGTCTGCTGCCTTCGACACGGTGAATCATCAGATCCTTCTGTCCACCCTCTCATCACTGGGCATCACAGGAACTTCACTCCACTGGTTTGAGTCCTATCTCACAGGTAGGTCCTTCAAGGTCGCATGGAGAGGCGAGGTATCCAGAGCACATCAGCTGACCACAGGGGTTCCCCAGGGTTCAGTTCTTGGTCCCCTCCTCTTCTCCATCTACACCACATCACTGGGACACATCATACAGGCACACGGTTTTTCCTACCACTGCTATGCTGATGACACACAGCTCTTCCTCTCCTTTCAACCAGATGATCCCACAGTAGCTGCACGGGTCTCAAGCTGTCTGGCGGACATCTCCACATGGATGAAGGAACATCACCTGCAGCTCAACCTGGCAAAGACTGAGCTTCTCGTCCTCCCTGCCAATCCATCTCTACAGCACGACTTCACCATCCAGCTAGAGTCATCATTAATCACCCCATCAAGATCGGTCAGAAATCTTGGAGTAACGTTTGATGACCAGCTGACCTTCACAGATCACATTTCAAAGACAGCTCGATCATGCAGGTTTGCACTGCACAACATCAGGAAGATCAGGCCTTTCCTAACTGAGCATGCAACACAACTTATCGTCCAGGCCCTGGTCATCTCTAGGCTCGACTACTGCAATGCCCTTCTGGCTGGACTCCCAGCATGTGCGACCAAACCCCTACAGATGATCCAGAATGCTGCAGCTCGTCTTGTCTTCAACGAGCCCAAGAGGGCCCACGTCACTCCTCTGTTCATCTCTCTGCACTGGCTACCTCTAGCTGCTCGCATCAAGTTCAAGGCACTGACGCTTGCTTACAGAACTATCACAGGCTCAGCTCCCTCCTACTTTCACTCACTCCTACGAGTCTACATCCCTACCAGACACCTACGATCGGTCAACGAGCGACGTCTCGTGGTTCCATCACAGAAAGCCACAAAATCACTTTCCAGAACATTCTCATTTACAGTTCCATGCTGGTGGAACGCTCTCCCCACCCTCATCCGGAATGCAGAATCCCTGACAACATTCAAAAAACAGCTGAAAACCAATCTCTTCCGTGAGCACTTAACCTTATAGAAAAAAAAAAAAAAAAAAAAAAAAAATCATTTCCCTTTGAAACATCACCTATCAGGCTTATGCTACTCTGAATAATACCTGAACTTCGTATTTTGAGCACTTCCTGCGTTGTTGTTGCTTTTGCCTCTTTATGATGACTCGCTGAATTTAGTCCTAATTTGTAAGTCGCTTTGGATAAGGGCGTCTGCTAAATGACTAAATGTAAATGTAAATGTAATAAATGCATTCTCTGGAAATTTATATTTCTAGTTGTGACAGCAGAAAAAATGAAATCTAGGCTATATATAATATGATGACCTCCGATGCAAAAGCCTCTAAAAGCCAAAAATGAGATGATAATATTGAGTGAATGCTCTCCGCACATAGTCGCCTATACGCTCATCATACTTTCAACTTCAGCTCCAGCCCATTCAGAAATGCCGGTACTTGGGTAGAAACCTATAGACAGCAGCCTGATAAAAATGTTAATATTAAACAAAAACGTTAGACGTACTCAGAGGCTTTTTGCCTCTGAAGTCGGAGGTCGAGGGTGCTTATTTTGCATCTGAATGATATGTGACATCCTAAAACATTTAACGCGTGACGCACACAAACACAACTGAGAAATATTTTTATCTTATCATAAACATTGACTAGTTTATATAAACATAAACTAGCCAATGTTTATTATAAGATAAAATGAAAAATGTCTCTCAGTTGTGTTTGTGTGCGTCATTAGTGAAATGTTTTCACTCCCGACTCACAACCGACCCTACTAACATTAATATTAACGTACATATTTCCAAAGTCTTCTTTCCTATTGTGTGACATTCAATGGTGTAAAATGGCATACCTTGCCCGCAGATCACCAGATCTCAACCCGATCGAACTGGTTTGGCACGCACTAAAAGAGTTCGTCAGACGTGAGGCTAAGCCATGGAACAAAGACGAGCTTCTTCAGGCCATAGTGACTTTCTGGATAGATCGCCTGACAAAAACAGCGTGCAATAACTACATCGATCACCTTCAGAAGGTTTTGCCGGCGATGGTACAGCGCAACGGGGGTTCTACTGGAATGTAGAAATGTAAAATAGGCCTATTGAATTGTTTTCAATATTTTTCTATTGAAATGTTTTGTATTTTTTATATTTCATTCATTAAAGAAACCTATGCTGACCACAACAACGCGGGACTACTGTATTTCATTCTTAAATATCATACATAATGCAAAATCCAAATGCTGCTTCCTGGCATATGTTAGCTAATAGCAAGTCAATGTTTGAATTAATTTACAATAATTTAGTTTCATTTATTTCAGTGTTAATGTTTGAGTTAAAGGGATACTTTACCGTTTTTTCATATTAAACTATGTTATTCCCTTAACTAAGACGAGTTGATACATACCTCTCTCGTCTCAGTGCGTGCA
>NW_028117842.1:0-16424 GCF_965113295.1 Leuciscus leuciscus
CAAAGCGCGGTTCGTTTGACTAGTGTGAGTGCTCCGAACCGTGCCCGGGCGCGGCTCGATTAGCCGGCCCTGGCCCGCTTGGAAGAGGTGGGCCAGAGCACGGTTCAGTTGGACTCGGGCGCGGTTCGCATGCAGTGTGAGCGCTAACCGTGCTGGACTCCATTGTGTTCAGTGAGAGCGCCGCTCTTCCTGTTTATCCCGAAACCGTCGCACCATAATGAAGTAAGCGTGCTCCGGCACGAATGCTGAAACCCTATGTGAGTGCAGGCCAGAGGGGGAGTGGGGAGGGGGGACAATCGTACTCGGGCCCGGTTCATGGCAACCGTGCCTAGTGTGAGTACACCCTTAGGTAGTTTTTATCACGCTGATGTAAGTTTAAGTGTTCGTTTTTTTATATAACTTTGGTCTTAGTTAGTTATTTAATGCTTTAAAAACGGGAATGTGACGTCATGATTGACAGCTGTGATTGACAGCTTCTCTAAATGAAGTATCGCTGAGGCACCAACCCTTTTTTGGGGGATTTTCGGGAGGAGATTGGAGCTTCAACTTTAATTTCTACATGTCCATAACTGTTTATTTCACACTGACACAATGAGTTGCTCAGCAGTAAACGTTGTAGTAAGTGTGTGTGTGTGTGTGTGTGAGTGAGGGCGGGACCTTGATATCGCGACTCCAGTACTGCGCAGAATCAGGTCCCAAATCAGCGCCATATTAGGGACTTTGGCGGCTTCACTTTTCACCAATGGAAGAGAGTGAAGGGGCGTCGTCCATCTTTTTTTACAGTCTATGGTCTACGCCAAGAGCCTCTTCTCTTGCCGTTCCCACCTACTGACACTCTGAAATGTCAAATCTTCCAGAGTTTTATGGCTCCTGAAGTTCCTCTCCGGAAAAACATCCCTGTGGTGAGCTGGTGCGACGTTAGCTTGGCTTTAGCAGAACTATCTTGAGTCTTTGCCAGGCCAGAGTTGTTCCGATGCCTGAGTCCGGGTGGCAAACCTCTACACACGCAAAGCAAGTCCTGGCTGTCCTTTGTGGGAATATCTTTGGAGCAAGTTCTCTCTTTTTATTGGATGGCAGCCATAACCAGTCCTGCGTTTAACGTCTTGAAAGCATGATGCTCTGGTGTTCAAATGAGCCTTAACCACAAGACTTTGTCTTTTCCAGAAATAAAAGGGTAATATACAGACAAACCAAAATGTATTCAGACACCTTCAACATTTCTCACATTATCAAAGTTTATTCACTATAGTTTAGAAAATGGTGATAAAATATGAGCAGAACTCAGTTGATATTTGACTGGTTTTGTCCGTCCTTCTGTTAGACTGTCTCACATATGAATTATGTTGAATATCTGTCAGCTGTTAAATTTAACTACACAATTAGATAATACCAGTTTAGCTCAACCAGTGACCAAGCAATGCTTCATTTTGTTCAGTCTGTGTGTAAAAAGAGCATTAGCAATTAAAGACAAAACACTTCAGCAAAACATGATCAGCTCAAAGTGTCTGAATCATTTATGGTCTCAAATGTTACTGGTAGTCACTGTATGAAGAATTATTGTGTATAATATGTCACAGTTTACTTTATTTTGCAATCATCACTTACATAAATGAACTATAGTGTCCTGCACACACTAGTGAAAAAATAAACAAAATCTGGTGTCTGAATAATCTTTGTTTTGACTGTAAAGTATGTCTTTAAAGGCAAATGGCGAAGTAGGCAAGACAAACGTTGTTCTGGAGAACCGCCAGACCTTTCCAAACAATTAGAGGTTGTTTACTTTGCTGTGAGGAGGTCCTTGGATCTGTCTGAAAGCTGTTTCTCTTGATGGCACATTTCCACCTCTCCAACCGGCGTGTCTGTCATAAACACAGTGGATTTGTCCAAATCCAGAGCAGAAGTCTTGTGTCGTGGCTATTGTCCCCTTTTCCGAAAGAATGTAATGAAGACAGACACTTGACATGTGGATGTCGGCTCAGGCAAGCCGGTCTGGAAAACGCACAAAGAGCCCTGTTGGGTTGTCATGTTTGCCTTGGAGAGTGTGGTATTCATTCCTTTTCTTAGTATCTCTTGTGTCTTTCTTTTCTCTGTCAGTCAGACTGACCTCACTGAGCCAAGCGCATACACAATGCCAGATCCAGCCTGTCTTTTTCTTTCTCGGCTTGTGGTCAAGCTCTGCTTTTGGTTTTGTTCCACACTTCCCTTTTTGTCTCTTTCCTTTTTTTTCTTTTTTTCTCAGATCTTCCATCAAAGTCTTTCTCCTCCTCGTCTTGCGTTTCGCAGCGGGATCGGCCTGGCTTTCTCCGTTCCTGTCAGCGCCGTCAATATTGGACAACAATGACCAGATGCAGCCCGTTCTCGCTTGTGTTTTTCTTCTGGCTTTTGCAAGCTGAAAATCCAAAACCAATGAAGACACACTAGCAAGAAATGGCCTTGCGGGTGTTGACGTTACTCTCAGTAATAGGGAAGTGTACGAGCAGATATCACCTGGGAACAAAGAGTCATAGGCTACGTTTACATTAACAACTTTTGTTTCAACTGGACTGAATTCATTCCGATTGATGAATCCGAACGTAATGAACGCTAATCAAGTGATCGGGTTGATGTGTGCGTTTATGTCACGAGCTTCAAATCGGAATTGTTTTTTTGATATGCGCACACTGAACTAATATACAGAGTTTCCCGCTGTTTGCGCTTAATAACTATTCTCCTACATCAGTTCTTTATTTGTTTTAAACAGCAGACTTAGCCTAATATTTATCCATTTCTGTTCATAATTTGGAGACTATGAGCATATGAACCGTTGTGCCGCTGCTTATATTTATCACGGGGTAAAAATGCCCAAAACCAGTTGTCTGTGGATGAGAGTCTGAAACAGGGACTGGTGGGACGTTGTCCTGCTCCACTTCACACACACAGAGAAAGGAGGATTATCGGATGACGGGACACTCATTTAAATGAAACTTTATTCAACAGGAAGAACCGCTTGTTCCGCATGTCATTACGCTATTTCTACGTCATTGCACATGTGCAGTCCTTTCAGTTTCAGTTTTCAATCCGATCAAGTGTTTACATGTTCTCTCGATCAGATTAGAAAAGGAATAAACCACCCCTTACAATCCGATCGACATTTCATTCGGATCGAGCTCAATCGGATCGATTAAGGTGTTTACATGAAGGCTTTTCAGTCTGATTGAGCCATCAATCCAATTACTAATGGATTATTTGGTGGCATGTAAACGTAGCCAATGACCAGATGCAGCCCGTTCTCGCTCGTTTATTTCTTCTGGCTTTTGCAAGCTGAAAAAAATCCAAAACCGATGAAGACACACTAGCAAGAAATGGCCTCGCGGGTGTTGACGTTAGAGCTCCCTTCAGTAATACCAAAGTGTACGGGAAGATATCGCCTGGGACCAAAGAGTCATTGTTTATTTCCCAGGTTTGAATGGCAAGGTGTGTTTGTGTACCTTTCATTTCTGCTTTACTCAAGGGTTTATAACCGGCACCTGGCAACCCTTCATCGTCCTCCGGGAAGGAGTGCAGAGGATTGATGTCTGGGGGGGAAGGGAACGAAGCACAAGTTACTCAGCTGTGCTAAATCACTAGCCTGGAAATTACAAAAGAAGTGCACTCCTTCCCCCTCTCTCAAGAGACCTGCTCACCTCGGTCATGTGACCCGGATAATCAGTGGAAGCAGCCACCCGAGCGAACATGTCAAAGGATCGCAACCTCATAAAAAAAAATCAAGTCTTTGACAACCACTTCTGTTCTTTGAGGATGACTGATTGTTCCTGCATTAGTCTCGTGCAAAAACAGATGTCAAAGAGGAAATTTGTGTTTGTCGTTTATTAGCATATTTTTATTAAGTGGCTTTGATAATTCTTGTATTATTTGTTTTATTTATATATTTTTTTAACTAAAACGTTTTATTAATAATTAATAAAGATGCATAGACTCATGTCTTTCATGATGTATTTATTTTTTTATTAGGGATTGGCCGATACCGATAATTCTTTATATTTGCAAGCCGATAACCGATATATTGGCCGATAAATCTAAATCCAAATTTTTATGAAATTGAGATCCTGATTACAAAAACAAAAGTCTCATCATTAAAAGCCATGTCTCAAGCACGCAATTATAATGTTCTCATTATATGTAGCCGACAGACTCGAGCTGCACGTTACACTGAACTGTGTTTTCCTTTTTTTTTTAAAGTGATTCCAATCATATTTCAAGCAATTCAAAACCATCATGTTGAACAGTGCACATCTGAAGTGTCTCAGCTGAAGGACATAATCCATTATTTATCGACTTTAACATATCGGGCAATTTTTCTTATCAGGCCGATAACATTAAAAATGATCATATATCGTCCGATATCGATATGGTGGCCGATATATCGTGCATCCCTATTTTTATGGGTATGGTTACACCATTTGAAATTCATTAAATTGAATTTATCTTTTTCTTCCTCATTAATCAGAGACAATTACTTTTGAAACACCCTTGAGTACGGACTCCCCGAGCTTGTTGGCCTGCCTTTGTCTCATCCCATAACATAGATCCCCTTTTCCACCCTGTTTCTCTCCATTTGACCTTCAGCCGGTGAAAAGAGGGACTACGGAGAATGACGAGTTTAAAGAGAATGGGGAAGGAGGTGCAGGGTCAATGCCAAAAGACCTTTCTCTTGCCCCCTCCCTAAGCCTAGCGGGACATGGGGGCAGATTACGGGTCCATGCTTGCCTATTAATGAAAGTCTTTGCGAGAGAAATTAGACTGGTGACCCAGGCCCCTTTGTTTCCCCCACTCTTTTTTTTTTGAGCTCGTCAGTTCTTTGTTGCCAATAGGATCCTCTTTGATGTGGGGCCATTGGGGAAGGTTGAACTAAGGGGCCCACAGCAATGGAAATGACCCATTTATTGCTCTGAGGCAAGGGCACAGGGTAGAAATGGGATATGAGATGACAAGTGCATTGCTTTTTAGATGGAGGGGTGGTGGGGGTCAGACTTCCATTCCTCCAGTCGCCACCAAGGTTCACTAATGGACTAACCCAAAAAGAGTAGTCTTAAAGGGATAGTTCACACCAAGGACGATAAAGATAACGATAAAGATATAGTTCTAAAAATCTTTCTCAATATATTAAAGAATAGCAGAGATCACACCACAGCTATAACGATAACGATATGGGGAACAATGTAGTTGGGATCACTTTCGGAACGATTTTTTCCCCAGCTGTTGAACGATAAAACACTGACAGCCAATCAGAATCCATTCTAATTTAAAGAGCTCGCGCATTTAAAATGGCAGACGACATTGCGGAGAAGTTAATCGCTGAGGTCTGATTTGATTTTTTTTAAACAATCATTCATACCCTCTGAATAAACAGAAGTATTACCTCAGGTTTCCAGCGCTCGTTTCCACAACATTGTCTTGCTTCCTTTGAAGTTGCGGTAAAAAAAGACTAGGTGTTATTTTTATTCCACTATATTGACTATGTCAGTTAAATTCACGGTTAGATTATTAGCTCAAAAATCTAATAAACACTTTGAAATCGCAGCGTGCAAGCTTAGAATAAACAGAACGTTATCGTTCGTTGGTGTGGACGCAAATATATTTATCTTATATAGTTATCGGTCTTTGGTGTGGACGCAAATATAGTTATCTTTATAGTTATCTTATAGTTATCGTTCTTTGGTGTGGATGCAAAAATAGTTATCGTTATACTTATCGCTCTGGGTGTAAACACAAATATAGTTATCGTTATACCTATCGCTCTTGGTGTAAACACAAATATAGTTATCGTTATAGTTATCGTTGTAGTTATCGTTCTTGGTGTAAACGCAAATATAGTTATTATTGTAGTTATCTTTATAGTTATCGTTCTTTGGTGTGGATGCAAATATAGTTATCGTTATAGTTATCTTATAGTTATCGTTCTTTGGTGTGGATGCAAAAATAGTTATCGTTATACTTATCGCTCTGGGTGTAAACACAAATATAGTTATCGTTATAGTTATCTTTGTAGTTATCGTTCTTGGTGTAAACGCAAATATAGTTATTGTTGTAGTTATCTTTATAGTTATCGTTCTTTGGTGTGGATGCAAATATAGTTATAGTTATCTTTATAGATATCTTTCTTGGTGTGAACGCAAATATAGTTATCGTTATAGTTATCGTTCTTGGTGTAAATGCAAATCTAGTTATGGTTATAGTTATCTTTATAGTTATCGTTCTTGGTGTGAACGGCCCTTTAGCCTCAGACTCTGAATTCAACATGTTTCTTTTTCCTCTTGAAGGAATCAGCTGCTTTTTTCCATCCATTTGATCATGGGATTCTTCAGATGTGGCATAAAGGCTGTTTTTCTGCATCCAATCTTTACTTTTTTTCCAAAGATATCAGTTTCCCTTGTCGGTTTCACGCAATATAGCTTGTCGTTGTATGTGAAAGTGCTACCTGCCCTTCAAACAATGCGAAAACAAACAAACAAGAGCCCTCAGTCGACTAGTCAATCATTCAAGGCTCTTTACTGTCTGTTTCTTAACTCAGTGAGACATCGAGAATGTCTTTCTCTTAGCCCCGAGAATACGCCTGCAGTCTTAGTTTGGACTTGTCTGGCACACCAATTTGCTTCTCTTGGCAGCTAGGCTGAATAGAAGTATGCAAAACAGCCATTGAGAGCCTCGCTAAGCAAGTGGGGAAAACAGCCAAGGCCAGCACAATGAAGCAAGTACTTTCAGCTCGTTTGCCGTCACGTTTTCCATGATCCACAGACTTGTAATGATTCATCCACTTTGCGTAATATCACTGGGTTAAGAGGCGTACGGTGAGTTTAGTCAAGCTCTTGCAAGATCAACAAACAATGACAGGCTAGTTTAAAGGGATAGTTTACTCAAAAATGAAAATTACCCCATGATTTACTCACCCTCAAGTCATGCTAGGTGTGTATGACATTCTTCTTTCAGACGAACACAATCGGAGTTATATTTAAAAAAATTCCTGGCTCTTCCAAGCTTTATAATGGCAGTGAATGGCCGGTTTCTGTTTTGAAGTCCATAAAAGTGCATCTATCCATCATAAAGTGCTCCACACTGCTCCGGGAGGTTAATAAAGGCCTTCTGAAGTGAAGCGATGCATTTGTGTAAGAAAAATATCCATATTTAAAACATTATGAAATTAAATAACTAGCTTCTGGCCAAACACATTTTTTTTAAATAACTCTGATTGTGTTTGTCTGAAAGAAGAATGTCATACACACTAGGGCTGTCACTTTTGAGAAAAATCGAATTCAAACGGGTATCAAATACCAAGCAATATATTCGAATATATACTATGCGCTACTATGGCACTTTAAAAACCGGATTGTTTATTTATAGTTCGATTACGGATATTTCACGTCATGTTCGAATGCATGTTCGAATATCGAATAAAAAGTGACAGCCCTAATATACACCTAGGATGACTTGAGGGTGAGTAAATCATGGGCTAATTTTCATTTTTGGGCTAACTATCCCTTTAACATGTCGATGGCTGCAGTGCATCTGTTGCGTCAGAACGGCTCAAGAGTCTGATTTAGCTCCGCGTTCAGTGGAGAAATTGCTTTGAAATTTAGAGCCGTGGTTTGTTTGCATCAAGATTAATACTCTAGTGTGTCAGATAACCATTTGTAGAATTGCAGATTGCATAAGATTTAACTGGCATAGAGAGAAGGGAAATGTGTAACGCTGCAAGAATTCACCAGATAAGTGGAACCAAGTGCCTGAGGCTCGTTCCCCAGAGAGAGTTACAGCTTGGTTAATGATTGGGCGGCTTTCGAGAGTGAATAAACGTCTGCTTCATGAGCAGATGGAAACAAGGTTGGGTTTTACATCTCATTGTTTATAGCCCTCCAACCCCCAGTTCTCAGCGCCTCGCTTGCCTTAATCTTCACAATTAGGAGCGCTGTCTTGAGACCCAACCTGTGAGAACGCTAAGATGATTTACAGGTTATCTGTGACTAATTACTGATGAATGAAGACGTTGGGTGTGGAGAGATTTTTTTTTTTTTTTACTGTTATATTCACAGTTCTGTGAAGGAAGAGATTGTTGTTTTAAGATTAGATTGTAATCCATAGTTTTTGTTGGAAGCCGATTTCTTCATATAGCAGCACATTTTTGGTTACTTAGAACATTCTTGGAATGTAAAGATGTGGTTATAAAAATGTACAAAATAGCCATTAGAAAATATTTGGTGTGTTTTTTTATTGGTTGCATTAATAAAAAATAAAAAATTACCCTTTAATAATTACAATTTAAAAATAAAAACTGCTTATTGAAATGCAAAAATCGTGCATTCGAATTATGTCGTCAAGCGGTGCGCGAGACATGATGATGGCGTAACTGATGCGGTTTGTTAGCTTATCCAGTTTATATGTAATTGTAACCTAATTTTCCTTGCATGCACGTTAAAGAAATGATATTTTATTCAAGAACGATCGTTTAAAAAGTGAATGTCATTTCATTTCAATAAGATGTGATGCTTGATTTTGGTTTAGATGTGCTAGTTGCACTCGCTTGCGCCCTCTTGTGGGCATAGGACACAATACAGCACTTTTTCTAAAGTATTGCCTTTCGGATTCGAATTTTGCTGATATTTAAGAAAGAAATTCGAATTGAGCTTTTCAGCCATTTCGACAGCTCTGATGTATAGGCTCTTATTAGGTTGTCACACCATAACCACATTGTTACACAGTGCTCTGTACGGGTTATTTTTAGGTTGTCTCACAAAAACCCTCTTGCAGAATTGCAAAATGTTGGTTTATGGTTACAAAAATAGAGCCTAAAGGCATTTTGGTTTCCCAAAAACAGGAACCAAAGGCTAAACATGATCTGTGTTTGCAGGGAAGATCATGTATGTTTGGTAAACATGGTGTGAGCAGGTCAGGGCTTCCATTGACAGAGTTAAGCACTACTGTGGAAACATGAGGCATGCGGGAGGATTTGCAGCCACACCTGCAGTTATACAGCAGACATTGTGTGACTCTCTCTCTCTCTCTCTAAGCTTATAAAAGCTAAAGTAGTGTGCAGTAAAGGTCTCCGGTGCAAGGGTGCAAATGTCTCTTCAAAGCTGACGACTAGTGCTCAGGTTTCGTCAAGAGACTTGCTGACACGTAGAGGTCACTGGCAGGGAATGCGAGTTACACACACACACACACACACACACACATATTCAGTGTTTTCACTGTGTCTCTGTGGCACACCTGTGCATTGAGACTCTTTATTATTTCTGGAAGTGAGCGCACACCTGTTTCCCAGCCTGTACTGTACTGGATTGTTTTGAGTGTGATTTAATGAGGCTCTGAAACTGAAAGAATCAGACTGGGTTACTATATTACGGCTTGCTTTTTATAGGGTGCTGGAGTTGAGCCCTCGCACTGCGTGCCATTAGAAATAACATTATACATTTGGTAGCAGGGTTTGAAATTTTACTTTTGTACTCACCGGCCAATTTGGCTACTAAATGATTAAGTTACCGGACATTCAGAACTTATGATAGCCAAAAAAAAACTGATTAACTATGTCACAGCTTATACAGTACAGGCCAAAAGTTTGGACACATTAATATTTTTAATGTTTTTGAAAGAAGTTTCTTCTGCTCATCAAGCCTGCATTTATTTGATAAAAAAAAAAAGAAAAAGAAAAGAAATAATATTGTGATATATTATTACAATTTAAAATAATTGGTTTTCAATTTATTATACTTTAAATTATCATTTATTTCTGTGATGCAAAGCTGAATTTTCAGCATCATTACTCCAGTCTATCACATGATCCTTTAGAAATCATTCTAATATTCTGATTTATTATGAGTGTTGGACACAGTTCTGCTGCCTAATATATTTGATGAATAAAAGGTTAAAAAGAACTGCATTTATTCAAAATAAAAAAATATTTTCTAATAATATAAATCTTCTTTACTATCACTTTTTATCACTTTAACACATCCTTGCTGAATAAAAGTATTGATTTATTTCAAAAGAAGAAAGAAAATTACTGACCCCAAATTACTGACCAGTCGTGTATATTGCTGTTACAGAAGATTTCTATTTTTAAAACATTTGCTTTTTTTTATTTATTTTTTTATTACTTTTTATTCATCAAAGTATCCTAAAAAAGTATCACAGGTTATGAAAAAATATTAAGCAGCAGAACTGTCTCCAACTTCGATAATGAATCCTCATATTAGAATGATTTCTAAAGGATCATGTAGACTGGAGTAATGATCCTGAAAATTCAGCTTTGCATCACAGAAATAAATGATCATTTAAAGTATAATAAATTGAAAACCAATTATTTTAAATTGTAATAATATATCACAATATTAAATTTTTTTTCTGTATTTTTGATCAAATAAATGCAGGCTTGATGAGCAGAAGAAACTTCTTTCAAAAACATAAAAAATAGTAATGTGTCCAAACTTTTGGCCTGTACTGTGTGTTTATATTATAAAATTTGGATTTCATACATTCATTTCTTATTCAAACTAAATCCTGTAGTCCTCCATTCCTCTTTCATCCTCTTCACCGAACACGTGTTTTAGGTGCACAGCTCAGTACAGTACAGAGAACATCAGAAACATGACGGATGCTGGAAAGATATCAATGTCTTTTCTGTCAATGCTTTTTAATCTTCGCTATTGCTTTAATGCAAATGAGCAACCGTGCCGTTAGTTGAGTAGTGACGCGTGTGTTCAAGTGAGCCAGATATGAGCAGATTCTGTGCAATACGCTGTATTTAATATATCATGATGACTATTGAGGAGTATTTGTGCTTAATCTGTGCAGATTTGTCTTACATGAACTTCCCCAGCAAAGTGAGTAAACATAAGTACCACGCCTGATTGGCTGGTGATTTGACAGCGTCACCCGCCACTGTTGATTTTCCCCCGCGTTTGACGGGTTGGCGGGTGTTGGTTTCAAACCCTGATTGGGAGAATGACACTGAAGTTTCAGGTTTGGTTTATTTATATCGCACCATTAAAACAGCAGCAGCTGATCAATGTGCTTTACATCAGCGGATAACATCAATACAAGCAAACGCAGTAGAAAACTAATTTCACAAATAAAATCAGAGACAATTTTTAAACTAAATAGCAAAAGAAAATCAAAATACAAACCAAAATAATCATCAAGGAACATTTAAAAGCAATGGAAAAAAGAATGAATTTTAAGCAAAGGTTTAAAAATCTGTAATGTAGGAGCAAATCTTTAATCTGTCTCTGGGAACCGAATGATTAGCGGAGCGAAGAGCTTATGTGGAGAGAGACGTTCAGATAGATGTGTGACCCTGGACCACAAAACCAGTCACATTTCAGGTGAGATTGACATTTGAAATTGAGATACATCACAAATAAGCTGAGTAAATAAGCTTTCCATTGATGTATGGTTTGTTAGGATAGGACAATATCTGGTCGAGATGCAACTATTGAAAATCTGAAGGTGCAAAAATATAGAAAAATTGAGAAAATCGTCTTTATATTTCTCCATTTATGTTCTCGATTGTGCTGCATTCACTCACAAAAATACATGTTTTATATATTTACGGTAGGAAATTTACTAAATATCTTCATGGAACATGATCTTTACTGAATATCCTCATGATTTTTGGCATAAAAGAAAAATCTATAATTTTGACCCATACAATGTATTGTTGGCTATCGCCACAGATATACCCATGCGACATGTGACTGGTTTTGTGGTCCAGGGTCACATATGATCGGGCTAAGTTGTTTAACCAGTATTGAATTGGCTCATCTTGCCCCGTCGGTGGTCCCGGGTTGGGTTTCATTGGTAACGATTGCCATTCCAACAACAGCTGATGTCATGCTAATTGTTAGCAGATGTAGTGGTATTTTTTTTCAGTCTCGTACAAAAGGCCAATTATCAACATTTCCCATTTGGAGACATGATTCGAGTATTCTGCTCAATTTCCACACTTGTGTCATTGAGATGGAATGAGCGAACAGCCAGTTGTCAAGGAAACGCAGTGTGAAAGGCAGAACTAAACACACACACACACACACACACACACACACACACACACACACACGGACGGGTTTTGTCTCTTTGCAGTCGACTGCAGTGTGTGATTGTTATTGCCTGGCCCCTCTTGATAAGCTGTTTTAGAAGCGGGCTATTGATGCCCCGTCGAGAACAGCGGCTTGAAATCAGACCGAGATCTCGTGTGTGTGTGTGTGTGTGTGTGTGTGTGTGTGTGTGTGTGTGTGTGTGTGTGTGTGTGTGTGTGTGTGTGTGTGTGTGTGTGTGTGTGTGTGAGATGGGTAGGTTTAGGGGTCGGGTAAGTGTGTGTGTGTGGTTGGGTAGGGTTAGGGGTCAGGTTAGTGTGTGTGTGTGATGGGTTAGGGGTCAGAATATACAGATGTGTGTGTGTGATGGGTATTGGGTAGGGTTAGTCAGTGTAAGGGGACAGAATATACAGAGGTGTGTGTGTGTGTGATGGGTAGGGTTAGGGGTCAGGTTAGTGTGTGTGTGTGTGTGTGTGTGCACGGTGGAATTGCTTTGATGATGCGGAGTCACAGAGGTGTGTACCATATTCCAGGCACTTAATGTTTCCTGATACTACATCTTTAAAAACTGATCCTGTTTCCACCGGGTGTTATCATGAGGCTCAGTAAAGCACAGGCTAATTTCTCTCACTCTTTCGACACACTGTGTCTCTCAGAGTCTCGGTTTTGCTGTACTAAATGTCAAGCAGGAGCACACACAACACACAACCTGCGGGAAGCTGGAGATAATGCTGACAGATCTGGGCACCCGGGACTCGGAAGAATCTTTTTATATACCTAAATCAAACACGACATGTATATATGAAGACACGTCAACATTTCTCACATCATCACAGTTTATTAGCTATAGTTTAGAAAATGGTAATAAAATATGAGCAGAACTCAGTTGATATTTGACTGGTTTTGTCCGTCCTTCTGTTAGACTGTCTCACACATGAATTATGTTGAATATCTGTCAGCTGTTAAATTTAACTACACAATTAGATAATACCAGTTTAGCTCAACCAGTGACCAAGCAATGCTTCATTTTGTTCAGTCTGTGTGTAAAAAGAGCATTAGCAATTAAAGACAAAACACTTCAGCAAAACATGATCAGCTCAAAGTGTCTGGATCATTTATGGTCTCAAATTTTTATAGATTATATAAATGAACTATAGTGTCCTGCACACATATGTGTGAGAATAATTTTTGGTCTGACTATATATATATATATATATATATATATATATATATATATATATATATATATATATATATATATGAGAGAGAGAGAGAGAGAGAAATGCTACAGCAATGTCAGACCAGTGTCTCTATTCTTTACTTCCCCTGCATACTAATAGCTTTTTGCGCACCCTGCTGTTCCTGTGGTCTTTATACACGAGGTGTTCTAGATTTGGACATCTGTGCTGAGGAGTGTAAAGCCTGCAGTATACTCGTGCCAACAAGCAGTCATTTATCTTTCTGCCAACTAGCCTAAATATTCTAATCGTGCTCATGGGCGTAAGATTTGTTGCAGTCGTTGCATCTAAGCCCAGATCCCCAATGAGATATTTGACTTCAGGTGATCTCAGCTGTAGCTTCGTCTCGTCCAGCATCTCATTTTGTGATCTGTGAAGCTAAAAGGTGCATTAATTCAGCCTGTTAAGTAGAATAAATCAACTTTGTTATATGCGTTTCAGTACTTGAGATTTTATGTCTTATGTTGATGTCTTTTCTTCAGGTATGCTGGTTGTAAATGTTACCTGGAGGAACAAGACGTATGTGGGCACCCTTTTAGACTGCACTCGACATGACTGGGCACCTCCACGGTAAGACGACTTTCATAAAATACAAGCTTGTACTGTTTTTGTAGCGTTAATTCAACCTAATTTACGAATACATATGTTTAGTTTGCTATGAAATGGAAACTTATTCTAATTTGGCACAGTTTTGCCACACAAATTCAGGGTAACACTTTATTTTACAGTGTCCTTGTTACATGTGTTACCTGTACTTACCATAGGAATAACAGTAAATCATGCATAATTATGTGCAACTAACCCTCAACCAAAGCCTGATCCTATAGTAAGGACTATGTTGTTAATTAATATTTCTCAGTACTTAAATGTATAATTACTCTGTAACAATGACACCTTAAAATAAAGTGTAACCAAATGCAGTGTAAAGCTCTGTACCGTATATCCGTACACCACTACACACTCCTGCTAGACCCTTCATCATCTCCTCTGGGATTTTGCTGTAATGAAGGAAGCACTGGAGGGTAATGTGTCAAAATGCCCCCCCACCCCCTGCTGACACTCACCTTTTGAAATGCAACATCATGAAGGAATTGATTCCCATCCTCCCTATTCTTTTCTCCTCCTTGCATCGATCTAAAGCATTAGTAGTCACTTACAGACCCTCTACTGGGTCCTAATGCCACGAACTTCTCGCATGACCCTTAGATTAAGGGTTATTATAGCTTGAGGCAATAATAATGAGCTACGGTCTGAAGGAGCCTCCTTTTTTTTGACCTTGCACAGTACAGACACTCCAACATGTTTTTATCATGCTGTAACCTGCCCAAGGTCAGATACCAGCACTGCATGGTACACATAATTTGCTGTACATAATACTGTGTACATTTAAGAGACTCTGCCCTTAGGAGGCAGCTTCTGATTTCTAATCGTAATGTTCCAGAAAAGGCTGTATTTCCATGGTGCACTTTATCTTCTGGCTGCAGGCAAACATTGCTAACACAGCATTAACCCCTGGGGAGAGCACCGGTGAAGATGATGCAGTGCATTCATATGCGTTTTGTTCTTGAGTCACATGTAGTCTTTGGAACAGATTAACGCAATTAATGATGAATGCGAAAATCATTCCTGTATTTTTGAGTTTCTGCTATTCTCTGGATTGCAGAATTCTCCACTGACAGATTTGACACGTAAAGGTACACCGTGTAATATTTTGCTGCATCTAGTGGTGAGGTTGCGAATTGCACCCAGCAGAAGTTACGGTGGCCGACAGGAAGTGATGTCGTCGTCGTCTGAGACTAGTAGCCAGTTCAGCCATGAGGTTTCTTCACAAAGATATGCGTTTTTTCATATTTTTATAATACAAAATGGAGTCTTCAAGCAGTGAGGATGATTTTGTTGTCCTCTCTCTTCTTAAAAAGAGAAAAAGAAAGAGGAAATATTGGGTCCATCCAATCCTGAGATTGCGTAAATAGGAAGGAGAGTTCGCTGCGGGATTATCCCGAGCTTCAGGATGTCAGAGGCTCAGTTTGATGCTTTGCTAGCAATACTGGAGCTACATATTAAAAAGAAGACCACCAATTTCCGTGAACCAATTGATCCTGAACGGTTCTAGATTTTGACGATCGCTTGTACGGTGGCCCTGAATTGTCAAAACGCCTCTCAAAATGCTTGCTACGCATGCAAAAAAAACGCAGAATATTGAACCCAAACCAAATTTTTTATGATGGACGAAAGTTGTAAGGTGTAAACGTGATTGACACAACGTGAGGTCGGATTTATTTTTTCACCAGACGAGAATTTCGGACTCAGTGTGCAAGGACCTTTAGTGTAAACAACTACTCTAAAGTGACAGCAATGATTTTGGTGTTAACTCCTGGTCCAGTTAGTTAGAGGGAGATGACAACTTACAGAGCTGTACACAGTGACTTCACACACCATCTGAAAATCATGCCTTGAGACACTGGAAAAACAGCAGCATGTCATGAAATTGTTGTATAACCAACAATCGAAATATAGAACAAAGCATATCTAGTTCCTTCTAACCCACAGGACAACTCCCGACAGAGTTTTTCTCCTGTTAAATATCTCTGACATTACACATCAACCTGTGATGTATATCATCTTGTCATTCTGCTGGCCCTTATAAATCTCAGTTCTGTTCTGAGGCCCTGAGGTAGCTTTCCTAACTGCTTTGTTTTACTACGGTTCAATGCCTGTGCTTTGATCGAGCTCTTTGGTTGCTCTTGTGCCTTATCTGTTGGAGGATGTTATCACACTGCATCTAATCAGCAGCCAGGTCACCCTGGCTTAATCCTGCAGCAGTGTGGTACTGCGTGCCATTCATCAGAACAAGCATTGCTGTCTAGATCAGGGATAACGAGAGGATAAAAACGCACAGCACGTTGCTGGCTCTCCAGGGCCCACTGGAGAAGCACTTATAGCATCCAAATGTAGAGGCTGATTTAGAAGAGAGGCCATTTCTCATCCTAGAATATCTGCAGGACTGTTAGCAGCCTTTGTGGTTAGCAGATAATTGTGAGTTTTAGGTAGAAAATGGATGGCACTTACTTATTTGATTATTGATTCTGAATTTAAAGGGATAGTTTACCCAAAATTAAAA